>NW_005871725.1:0-9420 GCF_000147115.1 Myotis lucifugus | reverse complement strand
CTCAGATGATTAGTGACTTTGAGCATATTTTCATATGTCTCTTGGCTTTCTGAATGTCCTCTTTTGAAAAGTGTCTATTTAGGTCCTTTGCCCATTTTTTGATTGGATTGTTTATCTTCCTTTTGTTAAGTTGTATGAGTTCCCTATAAATGTTGGAGATTAAACCCTTATCAGTGATAACATTGGCAAATATGTCCTCCCATGCAGTGGGCTTTCTTGTTGTATTGTTCATGGTTTCTTTTACTGTGCAGAAGCTTTTTATTTTGATGTAGTCACATTTGTTTATTTTCTTTCTAGTTTCCAATGCCCTAGGACAGTGGTCAGCAAATTGCGGCTCTCGAGCCACATGCGGCTCTTTGGCCCCTTGAGTGTGGCTCTTCCACAAAATACCGACTTCTGCGCATGGACCACGAAGTTTCAATAACACTGTACATGCGTGCCCGCACGTGGTGTTTTGTGGAAGAGCCACAATCAAGGGGCCCAAGAGCCGCAGGTGGCTTGCAAGCCGCAGTTTGCCGACCACTGCCCTAGGAGCTGTATCGGTGAAGAAATTGCTTCGGCATATGTCTGAGATTTTGTTGCCTTTGGATTCCTCTAGTATTTTTATGGTTTCCGTCTTATATTTAAATCCTTTAACCATTTTGAGTTTATTTTTGTGTATGGTGTAAGCTGGTGGTCTAGTTTCATTTTTTTGCATGTATCCGTCCAATTTTCCCAACACCATTTATTGAAGAGACTGTCTTGACTCCATTGTATGTTCTTGCCTCCTTTGTCAAATATTAATTGAGCATAGTGGTTTGGGTCCATTTCTGGGTTCTCTATTCTATTCCATTGGTCTATATGTCTGTTCTTGTGCCAGTACCAAGCAGTTTTTAGAACAGTGACTTTGTAATACAGCTTGATATCTGGTATTGAGATCCCACCTACTTTGTTCTTCTTTCTCAGGATCGCTGCAGCTATTTGGGGTCTTTTTTTTATTAAAGATGAATTTTTGGAGAGTTTGTTCTAGGTCTGTGAAATATGCCCTTGGTATTTTAATGGGGAGTGTGTTGAATCTATAGATAGCTTTCGGTAGTATGGACATTTTAATGATGTCGATTCTACCAATTCAGGAACACGGTATGTTCTTCCATCTGTTTATGTCTTTCTCTATCTCTTTTTTCAGTGTCCTGTAGTTTTCCACATACAGGTCTTTTACCTCCTTAGTTAAGTTTATTCCTAGATATCTTAATTTTTTTGGTTTGATGGTAAATGGGATTGCTATTTTAGTCTCTCTTTCTGTAAGTTCACTATTGGTGTATAGAAATGCCATAGATTTCTTGGTGTTAATTTTGTATCCTGCTACATTGCTGAGTTCATTTATTAAGTCTAATAGTTTTTTGATGGAGTCTTTAGGGTTTTTTATGTACAATATCATGTCATCTGCAAATAAGGACAGTTTTACTTCTTCTTTTCCAATTTGGATGCCTTTTATTTCTTCTTCTTGTCTAATCTCAATGGCCAGTACTATGTTGAACAGGATTAGAGAGAGTCATCATCCCTGTCTTATTTCTGTTCTTAAGGTAAATGGTTTTAGTTTTTGCTCATTGAGTATGATGTTGGCTGTGGGTTTGTCATATATGGCTTTTATTATGTTGAGGTATGATACTTCTATTCCCACCTTGCTGAGAGTTTTTAACAAAAATGGGTGTTGGATTTTGTCAAATGCTTTTTCTGCATCTATTGATATGACTATGTGGTTTTTCTCTCTCAATTTGTTTATGTGATGCATCACGTTTATCAATTTGCAGATATTGTACCATCCTTGCATCCCTGGGATAAATCCTACTTGATCATGGTGTATGATCTTTCTGATGTACTGCTAGATCCAATTTGCTAGGATTTTGTTGAGGATTTTGGCATCTATGTTCATGAGAGATATTGGCCTATAATTCTCTTTCATATTGTTGTCTTTATCTAGTTTTGGTATTAGGGTGATGCTGGCTTCATGGAATGAGCTTGGAAGTGTTTCTTCCTCTTGAATTTTTTGGAATAGTCTGAGGAGGATAGGTTTTTGTTCTTTCTTGAATGTTTGGTAAAACTCCCCTGTGAAGCCATCTGGCCCAGGCTTTTGTTTGCTGGAAGCTTTTTCATGACTGCTTCAATTTCTTCCATAGTTATTAGCCTATTGAGATTTTTAGATTCTTCCTGATTGAGTTTTGGAAGGTTGTATTTTTCTAGGAATATGACCATTTCCTCCCCGTTGTCCAGTTTGTTGGAATAGAGTTGTTCATAGTATTTTTTAACAATCCTTTGTATTTCTGTGCGGTCTGTTGTTATTTCTCCTCTTTCATTTCTGATTTTGTTTATTTGGGTCCTCTCTTTGCTTCTTGGTGAGCCTGGCTAGAGGTTAATCAATCTTGTTTATTCTTTCAAAGAACCAGCTCTTGGTTTTGTTGATCTTTTGTATTGTTTTGTTTTGTTTTGTTTTTTTTGGGGGGGGGGGTCTCTATGTCATTTATCTCCGCTGTGATCTTTATTATTTCCTTTCTTCTGCTTACACTGGGCTTTTCTTGTTGCTCTCTTTCTAACTCTTTGAGTTGTAGGGTTAGGTAATTTATTACCATTGTTTCTTGTTTTTTTTTTTTTTTGCAGTAGGCTTGTAGAGCTATGAACCTCCCTCTCAAGACTGCTTTTGCTGTGTCCCATAGGTTTTGGATTGTTGTGTTTTCATTGTCCTTTGTTGCCATGATTTTTTTTATTTCTTCTTTGATCTCTCTTATCACCCAGTCATTGTTTAATAGCATGCTATTTAGTCTCCATGTCTTTGATTTTTTTGGATTGTTTTTATTGTAGTTGATTTCCAGTTTTATACCATTGTGATCTGAGAAGATGCTAGATGTGATTTCTATCTTCTTGAATTTGAAGAGACTTTGCCTGTGACCCAATATATGGTCTGTCTTTGAAAATGACCCATGTGCACTTGAGAAGAATGTATATTCTGTGGCTTTGGGGTGAAATGTTCTGAAGATGTCAATTAATTCCATCTGATCTAGTGAGTCATTTAGGATTGATGTTTCTTTGCTGATTTTTTGTTTAGAGGATTTGTCCAATGGTGATAGTGGGGTATTAAAGTCCCCTACTATGATTGTATTGCTGTCAATCTCTCCCTTGATATCCTCCAGGAGTTTGTTTTTTTTTTAATGTATTTGGGTGCTCCTATATTGGGTGCATATATGTTTACCAGAGTTATTTCTTCATGTTGGATTGCTCCCTTTAGTATTATGAAGTGGCCTTCTTTATCTCTTTTTATGTCCTTCACTTTGAGATCTAATTTGTCAGATATAAGTATTGCTACCCCAGCTTTTTATTTTTTTCATTTCCATTCGCCTGTAAAACCTTTTTCCATCCCTTCACCATCAGTCTGTGTGCATCTTTTTTCTGATGTGGGTTTCCTGTAGACAGCAGATATTTGGGTCATGTTTTCTTATCCACTCTGTTACCCTATGTCATTTGATTGGGGCATTTAATCTATTTACATTTAAAGTTATTATTGATAGGTCTTGTTTGTTGCCATTTTTATTCTTTACCCCTGTGTTCCTTCTTTGTTTCCTATTTTTTATTTTTACAGCAGACGCTTTAGCATTTCTTGCATTGCTGGTTTGGTGGTAGTAAAATCCCATTGTCCTTTTTTTGTCTGTGAAGCTCCTGATTTCACCCTCAATTTTGATTGATAGCCTTGCTGAGTACAGTATTCTTGGATTCAGACCCTTGCTTTGCATGACTTTGTATATTTCATTCCATTCCCTTCTTGCCTGATGCGTTTCTGCTAGTCTGATGGGAGATCCTTTGTAGATAACTTTCTGTCTCTCTCTGGCTGCTTTTAAGATTCTTATTTTGTCATTGGTGTTTGCCAACTTAATTATAATGTGTTCTGGCGTTGGTCTTTTGGGGTTCATTATGTTTTGGACTCTGTGAGCTTCTTGGATTTGTGTGAGTTTTTTCTTCCCTATATCAGGGAAGTTTTCTGTCATTATTTCTTCAAACAGGTTTTCTATTCCTTGCTCAGTTTCCTCTCCTTCTGGCATCCTTATTATGCAGATGTTGTTTCGTTTTGTGTTGTCCCAAAGTTCTCTTAGGCTTTCTTCCTGCTTTTTATTTTTATTTTTTTTCTAGAAGCTGCTCTGCTTGGGTATTTTTTCCTACCTTGTCTTCTAGCTCACTGATGTGGTCCTCTGATTCTTCTAGTTTACTGCTGATGCTTTCTATTGAGTTATTTATAGCAGTTATGTCATTTTTCATTTCTTCTTGGTTCTTCTTCATTTCCTCTTGGTTCTTACACATATTGTTGAATTTGTCTTCCATTCTTCTCATCCACCTATGATCATTTCTCTGAATTCTTTCTCTGACAGGTTGCTTGCCTCCATTTTGTTTACTGCCTTTTCTGGTGATGCCTGGTTTTCTTTCATATGTGGGCTATTTCTTTGTCTCCCCATGATCTCTCTTGTCTGGGTGTCTGGTTATGTAGTTCTCTCTCTTCTACATTGATTTAAAGGCACAAAATACAACACAACAAGGCACAACACACAAGGCACTGAACACAAATGTATTCATGATACTAATAACCCCAAATAAAGGTGACTGCCAGAGAAAGGAGAATTAGGGGATAAGAAAGAAAGAAGAAGAGAAAAAGAAAGAAAAAAAGAGGAAAAAAAGGAGTGCAAAAATGAAACTGGGAAAAGGAAAAAAAATAAGAGAGAAAAGAAAGAGAATGAAATAGAAGAGGGGAAAAAACTATTTATATGGGGAGAAAACTCCAATAGAACAGCCACTAATCCCAACAAAAGCCAGCAACAGATACCTAGAGGTGAATGCAAACTACAAACAACAACTAATATCAAGCAAGGCAAGGGAAAACAAAGCAAAAGATAACCAAAAACAAAACAAAAAAACAAAAAGAAAAAGTGAAACAATATCACAAACAAGCATTTAAAAAAAACAATATAATCAACACTCAAGCAAACAGCAACAAAATGACAGAGAAAAAAATGGATAGTGAAGAAAGAGAAGAGAGAGGTGTGTATGGACTTAGAGCAGGGGATTGCAAATTAGATATATAAGTAGGGTGAAATTTTAACAGGGCGTAAAAAGAAGAAATAGGGAAAATCTAAAGCAAGAATAGGGTAAGAGAAACAGGACAACAAAAGGGGGAAAGTGAGGAAGAGAGTGTTGGCATAAAGGTAAAGTTGAGATAGAGTAAAATGATGCTAAAGGAAAGATGAAAATAGAATGTAGAACACTAATTCCAAAATAAAATAAAGAGAAAATAAAATGACACTTAAAAAAAGGTAAAATAGTAGTAGTAATAATACTGATTAAAAATAAAAATGTAATAATTAAAAAGGTAAGATCAAGTGAGGAAAAAAGAAAAAAAATAGTTTCTTAAGTAAAAGATGAAAAAAAAAATAAAATAAAAATGTGCAGTAGTGAAGGTCATTCACTTCCTCTCCTGTTCTGTTTGGCACATCTGTTTCCTAGTCAGGACAGTATTGAAGTTCCCGGTGTTCCACTGCTCCTCAGTGTTGCAGGCCACAGTCCTGATTTTCAAGCAGGCAGTACTTCTTTGTTTCTTATGCTCCTTTATTTGTGTTTACACACGAGTCAACTGTGATTCAACCCCTGGGTGGCAGTGTTTCTGGATTGACTTCCGGGTCTATAGGTCCTCTCTAGCTAGTGTTTAGATTCTGTTTTTCCTGTGGCACTTAATACTGGTTTGGGGGAATGGGCTGCCCCAGAGCTGGTTCTCTGATCTTTATTCCCTGCTCTGATCCCAGGTACACAAAACAACTTTCCCCTTGCAGTTTCTTAGAGTGTCCCCAATTGGGTGATCCTATGTATTGGGCTTAGTAATCAAAAGCAAGGATTTAAAGAGGGAGAGAGAAAGAGAGAGAGAGAGAGAGAGAGAGAGAGAGAGAGAGAGAGAGAGAAAACGAGCCAGAGTAAGTGCTCGAACTCCCCCGCTCCAGCGCAAGTCTGTGCACTCTTCTTTTCCCCTTGGTCTAAGCAGCGGGCACACTGTTAACATTTTTAGTCTGCCCTTTTGAGCCCAGTTCAGCTATGGGGTTTTTTTTGTTTGTTTGTTTGTTTTAGAGTTTCCTTCTGTTAGCAGCCCTGCAGATCCCCTCCCACATTCATGGATCACGCCAGGCCCAGGGGCCGTGGACTTTTCCTCCCAGCTCCCGCCGTGCATGTTTCTCTGTCCCTGCTCGGACCACAGACCTCACCTTATCCCCAGGCGAAATCTGACCTTTCAGTGAGCGGTGCAGAGCTCCTCCAAACCCGTGTGCTCGCGCCGCTTGGGGACCGGTGTTCCCGGGTTCGCAGCTGTTCGCTGGGTGCCGGTATTTTCAGGCTTCCGACAACATCCACTCTCCCCTTCACGATGGCGCGGTCTCTGCATTCGAGCTGGTCGCTCAGGGAGGGATCCCAGCAGCAGTGGAAGCTGTCGGGTCAGGGGGACCCATCCGGCAATCCCCCACAGTCCCCTGGAGTATAGCTGTCCCTCAACTCACAAACACACACTCCCTGTGCGACCACACACTCTCCCTTCGTTCTCTCACTCACGCACTATCTTGCAGTCGGCTTTCCTGTTGGCAGCCATCTTCCTTCCTCCTCGATCCTGCTCTTATGAGCTCACCTGAAGGGGTTTCTGGGTTGTATTAAATGTCAGAAATAAATTATTTAAGTGAGATGAAAACACAGAGATGGGATTATATTATGGACATTAATCCTACCCAAGAATAGAAAATTAACTCCATTGAACGTCCCCTGAGTAACCCTATTACTTTTAAAACTATACTTAATAGCCACATGTCTTGGGAATACATAGAAAATATGGAAACATTTTACACAGGACACTTGAACTTGATGTCCTCTCTTTAAATCTTAAATGTATCCTCTCCTCAGTCCTGCACCGCGTGTGAAGATAAGGAAAAACTCAGTGAGCACTAACAGTGACCTCAGGTATGGACAGAGGACTTTAGTCCAGGTCTAAATAGACTGAAACCATTTTGCAGAATTGGGCCTGTGCCCTCTTAACTGTCACTCATGATCAGTTACAGGCATGCACAGCTGGATTGGCGTACTGAGAACATCTGTAATCAATCTCCAACGTGAGCGTCCATTGCTTCTTCTTTGGGGTCACCCACGATGCCAACTGCTGCGGTCCAGGTGGCTGGAGCTCTCTGTATTTTTGGATTATAGGTCATACAGACTTGGCTGACTATGAGTAAGGGGCATCACCCAATTCCTTCAGCCTGGCCTGGACCCTATCCGGTTTGGGGAGGGGTGAGGACTCTTAATTCTGGTCCTTTCATGACAATAATGTGAGCTTTGGAACCACACCTACCTCCTCTGCATGACAATGTGCAGTAACAGTAGCGCCTGGATTTAGGAGACAATCACTAAGTGATGTGTGAAGCCTTTTATCATCTGCAGCCTTCGCTCATACAGATGAAAAGGCACAACATTCTGTTTCTCACCTGTCGGGGGCAGAAGACTGAACTTCAGGGCACAGTAAGGGAAGGTCAGTTTACAAAATGTGAAACAATGTGGTATTTGACCCCAACAAGGCTAAAGGTGAGAGATTTGGATGGCAAGTACTTATATATATGTATGTGATATAATATATACAGCATATCTAACAAATATGTGCCAATATTATGTTAAAAATAAAAGCTGTATTACTTTATACTTTTTTAAAAAATACACTTTTATTGATTTTTAGAGAGAGTGGAAAGGAAAGGGATAGAGAGATAAGAACATTGATGAGAGAGAAACATCGATCAGCTGCCTCCTGCATGCCCCCTACTGGAAATTGAGCCCACAACCCGGGCATATGCCTGACCCAGAATTGAACCACGGGGACTTCTTGGTTCATGGGTTGATGCTCAACTACTGAGCCACACCGGCCGGGCCTACTTTAGATTTTGAGATGTGTCTGAGCAACATTGTTTGTTTGTTAGGCAGTTAATATGGCTATTTCTTCTTTTTTCATCTCAAAGAAAGACTTATTGAAGTTCTTTCTAATATGATATGGAAAACTATATGTTTTACCTGAAAATCATCTATATTGACTTTTTAGGCACCTAATGCAGTCTTTCTTCCAGGCTAGCCTACCATGTTGATCTTTTTTTTTTTTTTTCCCGGTATCTTTCCTTTTCCCACAGAATTTGGCAGGTTTGATGGGCAAGCAGGGCGTGATGTATTAAAAGATACCTAATAAAGTTTCAGTTCTTTGGGAATTTGGGGAAGCATAAACCAACTTTTTTAAAAAAAATATATTTTATTGATTTTTTACAGAGAGGAAGGGAGAGAGATAGAGAGAGTTAGAAACATTGATGAGAGAGAAACATTGATCAGCTGCCTCCTGCACACCCCCCACTGGGGATGTGCCAGCAACCCAGGTACATGCCCTTGACCGGAATCAAACCTGGGACCTTTCAGTCCGCAGGCCGACGCTCTATCCACTGAATAAACCAACTTTTAAAGGCAAGCTTTTTTTTACAATCTAGATCAGGGGTGGGTAAACTTTTTGACTCGAGGGCCACAATGGGTTCTTAAACTGGACCGGAGGGCCGGAACAAAAGCATGGATGGAGTGTTTGTGTGAACTAATATAAATTGAAAGTAAACATCATTACATAAAAGGGTAGGGTCTTTTTTTTTTTTTTTTAGTTTTATTCATTTCAAACGGGCCGGATCTGGTCCGCGGGCCATAGTTTGCCCACGGCTGATCTAGATGGAAAGAACCCTCCATTACAAGACTAGTTATTGCGTTGATCCTGTAATTTAGATATTCTCTTTGATGATATAGAATCTTGCGGGGTCCAAGCAAATATTACCTACACTGGGCGAAGCAGCCCCATGCTCTGCAGGCAGGACACGGAGCCCACAGGCACTGAGGCAGGATCTCCCAGGGTCCAGACCTTGGCAGCTTCCAGAACAAATGAAAGCATGCAGGTGTCGCTCGGGTGACCCCAGACCAAGCAGGTCACAGGGTCATTGCCCAGTTGCCTGCTGGGATAGGCCCACCCTGCTCTTCTTCCTCAAGGTTCATTTTTCATTTTGATTGCGTCCTGATGGCTTCGTGCCATGAACCGTCTGAGGACCTGCCTTAAGGGAGGAAGGTCCTGACGCGCTCCAGCGATCGCCCTTCCCTCAAACCCAGGGCTCCACTCCTGCAGTCGCCTGTGGAGGGCCAGCAGGGCTGGTGCAGGGCTGTGTCTCTCAGAGAAGGAGTGTCCCCTTGCTGCCGCCTTCCTGGGCTGCTTCACTCCACAGAGGCAGCACAGCCTGCTTTAGCTTTGACCTGTGAAAACAGATAACATTGGCAACAGGAAGTGAGGGGAGCTGCAGAGCCGCCCGAGCATGAAGAGACACC
>NW_005871724.1:322112-330063 GCF_000147115.1 Myotis lucifugus | reverse complement strand
GCGGACCCGGCACAGAAACCCACGCTGGGCTGTGCAGGGAGAGGAGGCCGCACCTACCTGGACCGTGTAGAGCCAGCCCACGTCCATGTGGCTGTGGGGCACCACGAAGACCCTGATGGTGTCCTCGGCCCAGGTCCCTGGCAGCTGCAGCACCACCAGCTGCGCGAACAGAGGCAGCCAGCGCGGCAGCCCCATCCCAGTGCCTGGCGCAGCGGCCGGTGCGGGGACTTCTCGTCCACAGCCAGCAGGCAGGCCGCTAGGCAGCAAACTGGGCAGCTGCCCCCACCCCGCCCCCAGCCCCAGGGGAGGGAGCAAGGGAGCAAGTAGGCGATTAGGAAGCATGGAGCCCCGGGCTAGGTGTCGCCTGAGCCCTGCCCTGCAGGGGGTGGGCGGGCGGGTGGTGGTACTTGCTCAACAACTTCCAGTGATCGGCCCCCATCTCCCATTTTCAGGCCATTGCTGTCCACCTTTTTTTTTTTTTTTTAATTTTTAGAGAGAGGAAGTGGGGGAGAGAGAGAGAGAGACAACAATGTGAGAGAGAAAGAAAACTCGTTCAGTTGCCTCCCACACGTGACCTGATGGGGACTGAACCCACAACCTGGGTACATGCCCTGACGGGGAATCAAAGCCACCACTTCTTGGTGTACAGGATGATGCCTCAACCCACTGAGCCACTCAGCCGGGGCCATTGCTGTCCACCTTTAAGCTGAATCCCAAATGCCACCTCGCCCAGCAGCCTGCCAGGTGTCCCCCCAGCCAGGGAGCGCCCAGTGCCCACTCGCCTCGCTTGTGCCTCTCTTGAGTGCTCTCTCTTGGCGTCCCCACCCTCTGGGATGGACTCCTGGGCTCCGTGTTTGTCTTGCAAAACTCAATTCCAAACTCAGCTTGGGAAGTGCCACCACCAGGAAGCCTGCCCTGATAGCCTCTCCCTCGCAGGAAACCCCAACCTGGGCCACGTGCTAGGGCCTGGCACTCCACCTTCAGGAGGACAACTGGCCGTCAGAAGGCCTTGCCGAGATCACCGAGCTGGTGGAGGAGCAGACTGTCCTAAACAGCCAGGGTCAGGCCTGGGTGCGGGATGGCGACCCTGGCCAGACACGTCAGCCCCCTGACCCCCAGCCGGCGCATCGAAAACTGGGGTGGCAGCGGAGGGCTGTGGCTTCAGTGCCACACACTGCGGTGACACTGCGGCGTCCCCGGGCCACCTGGAGGCCTGGCGAGGCCTCATCAGGGCAGCCTGGGCCATCTCTGTCGTGGGGGGACCACCTGAGCACCACGTGCTCACTGCCCCGCGCTGCCCATCTTGTCGTGTCATTCACTGGGCAATGCACCGGACAACAAGGCCGTCTTCAAGCAGGTCCGGGTGCCTCTGCTCCACCGCCTCCCGGAGGTCTCTCGCCTGAGGCAGACAGGACGTGCGCCCACATCCTGCCAGGCACACAGCGCCCCACGCACCACGGCCAGGGGGCCGCGCTCAGCCCAGGGGTGTGGGGTGGTGCTGCCCCCTTCCAGGCTGGCCTGAAACATGGCCCCCTCTCCCTCACCCACTTCCCCTCTCCCTCACCCACGGCCCCTCTCCCTCACCCACGGCCCCTCTCCCTCACCCACAGCCTGAGCAGAGGGCACTCGAGGACCTCTGGGCTCAGAGCAGCCACTGAGCATGAGGAATGAGTGACTGGCAGGTGCTAAGCCGCTGGGTGTCTCTGACAAGCGTGCCCGTTCTGTTTCCTGCGATGGCCATGCCACGTCCCGCACCCGGAGCACGTCACAGGACACAGCACTGACCTCCTCCCACTGTGGGGACCCTACAGAGGACAGGCTCCGGGTCTGTGACTTGGGTCCGAGTAGCCGATTGTCCAGAGGAAGGCGGGGGGCACTGTGCTCCCCAGGCCAGGGAGGAGGGAGGCTCCCGCCAAACAGTCACCTGCCCCGGGCAGGGCACACCGTGACGGCTCCTGAGGGCCGTGGCTGCAGGGGAAGAGGGCGAAGCTCGGGTGATCTCGAGGCAGGAACAGCGTGCCCCTCGGGGTGTGCGTGGGCGTCGGCCAGATGGGCGCCTGCCCCGTTCTCCGGGTCCCCGTGACCGCAGCCCCTGTCCTCCGGAGCGAGCGGACAGGCCTGGGGCTCACGCTGCCGCTCCGTGAAGGGAAACTGCCCGGGGTGCACCAGTGCCCATGCCCTGGGGGACCCGCAGCATGGACGGCATCGCCTGCCTCCGCCCTGCCGTGGCCCCCGGGCCCGCCCTCCAGAAGCCCACCCTCAGCTGTGCTTCAGGCCTTCGGGGTCAGGCTCTAGCCCTGGACCCGGGACTTCCAGTCTGTGGGACTTGTCAGGGCGGCCCTGGAAAACTAACATGGGTGCTTCTGCGGTGAAGGCATGACATGGGGGGCGGGGGGTGCAGCGCACCACAGGTGCCGCGGTCGCCAGGCCAGCCAGGTTTGCCACCAAGAAGTGAAGCAGCCGTGTGTCCGGGCCTGGGCTTCAGAGCCACAGCCCAGCCGCCGTGGGCCTATCTGTGTGAACAGGCGCATAACCAACTCACACACCTGCTCAGTCAGCCGGGTGCTTGGCCGCCCAAGGCCACCGCTCACCTTCCATCTGTACGGTTGTTGGGGAATCTCCCTGAGGACCCCTGAGGCAGGGCTGACACCAGAGGGACCCGGGGCCCTTGTGATTCATCAGGCCAGTGACCAGGCTGGCGCTGGAGGGTGTCAGGCCGTGGCGGGCCCTGCAGGAAAGGACATACTACCTGGTATTTTCTAAGCCATCAGCGAAAGAAACCATCCACAAAACAAAAAGGGAGCCCACTGCAGGGGAGAACACATTTGCCAGTGATACGCCTGATAAAGGGTTAATCTCCAAAATATATAAGGAGCTCATACAACTTAACAAAAGGAAGACAAACAATCCAATTAAAAAATGGGCAAAAGACCTAAATAGACTCTTCTCCAAAGAGGACATACAGAAGGCCAAGAGACATGAAAACATGCTCAAAGTCACTGATCATCCGAGAGATGCAGATCAAAATGACAATGAGGTCACACCTGCCAGAATGGTTACAATCAACAAACCAGCAAATTTGATAAGTGCTGGCGAGGATGTGGAGAAAAAGGAACCCTCGTGCACTGCTGGTGGGAATGCAGGCTGTGCAGCCACTGTGGAGAACAGTATGGAGTTTCCTAAAAAAATTAAATATGGAACTGCCTTTTGACCCAGTGGTCCCACCTCTAGGAATATATCCTAACACATTGGGTACCGCATAGAAATCTCTAAGACATACGCCAAGGACCGCACGTTTTTGCGCAAACTGCACGTTATTTAAATCATCATAATGCACTTTAGGTGTTGTTTTTCAATAATTATAACATTTTTATTTACAAAGACAATTAAACAATTAAAGTTCCTAGTACTTTTTTAACGTATGGTACTGCGTAAAACATTTTCCTCTATGAAGAGGGACCAAACAAAATTTACATAAGTATCTAGATTCACTCCTTTTTCCATGGGCGTGAAAAACGAGAACACTCGTGAGCGGTCCTTAACAGATGGCGCGCGAAACACGAGAAAACTCCTGAGCGGTACGAAATGTGCTAAGAAACCCAAAGAAAGAATGTATGCACCCTATGCTCATAGCAGAGCAATTTACAATAGCTAAGGTCTGGACACAGCCCATGTGCCCATGTGCCCATCAGTAGATGAGTGGATAGAAAAGCTGTGGTACATTTATACCACGGAATATTATGCAGCAAAAAAAAAAAAAAGAAGAATCTCTTACCCTTTGAGACAGCATGGAGGGACCTGGAGAGTAGCATGCTAAGTGAAATAAATCAGTCAAAGAAAGACAGGTATCACATGATCTCACTCATATGTGGACTCTAAGTAACAAAATAAACTAATCAACAGAGTGGATCCAGAGACATGGAAGCAGGGAACAGAGTGCGGAATCTCGGAGGGAAGGTGGGGGAGAGTGGGTGGGAGGGAGGTAATCAACCAAAGACCTTGTCTGTATATATAATAGCCTAAAGAACCAAACAACAGAACGACCGGTCGCTATGACCACGCACTGACCACCAGGGGGCAAACATTCAATGCAGGAGCTGCCCTCTAGTGGTCAGTGCACTACCACAGGGGGAGCACCGCTCAGCTGACCCACCTGTCCTGGCAGCCCACCAGCCCGGCGGCAGCCACTCACTCCCTCAGTAGTCCTGCAGGTCCAATCTACGGAGAATGGGCCAGGCACCGACAGACCAGTGCCAATGGCACAATCCCAACAGCACCACTGGCCTCCTGGAAGTCGGCCTTGGGCACCACGGCCGCTTCCCCTCCCTAGACGCTCTGCAAGGAAGAAACGATATAAAAGTGGCCGCCAGATAGCTCTCAACAACCAGCTCGAACGTCAGCGGGACGGATCCAGATCCCAGGCCAGCAAGGGCATTCCACCGCCCCTTGGAGGGCCGATCGAGTCCAGGGTGCCCCCCCCCATGCCCCTCGGGATGGGGGCCAGGTGCAGGGCTCATGGCTGGCGAGTGCCACTGCAGCGGGCGTGAGCGTGTGGCAGGCACAGCGGGGCCAGGATGAGCGGGAGAGGCAGGCAGGAGCGACAGGTGGCGTTGGACTGCCGATTTTGGCCCGATCCCCCAGGCCACCCCGAGGTACCCCACCCATGCACGAATTCATGCACCAGGCCTCTAGTATGCAAATATGCATAACCCATGGACACAGACAATAGGGTGCTAAAGGCCTGGGGCAGTGGGTGGGGGGACAGTCTTGAGGGGCTCAATAGGGGAAAAAGGGGAACATATGTAATACTTTCAACAATAAAGAATAATTAGAGGAGAAAAAAAAGAATCCTCCCATAGCCCGGCCTGCATAGCTCAGTGGTTGAGCATCGACCTATGAATCAGGAGGTCACAGTTCGATTCCCAGTCAAGGCACATGCCCTGGTTGCAGGCTTTATGCCCAGTGTGGGGCATACAGGAGGCAGCTGATCAAAAAAGAAAGGGAGGGAGGAAGAAAATACACTTGATGTTGGAGAGGTTGGGGAAAAGGGAACCCTCATTCGCTGCTGGTGGGAATGTAGGCTGGTGCAGCCACTATGGAAAGCAGTCTGGCGATTCCTCAGAAAATTAAGAATAGAGCTACCATACGCCCCAGCAGTCCCTCTCCTGGGTATACACCCGAAAAACTCGAAATCATGTATTCGCAGATATATGCACCCCTATGTTCATTGCAGCATTATTCACAGCGGCCAAGACACGGAAACAACCAGAGTCCTGTGATAGAGGCCTGGATAAAGAAGACGTGGTACAGCCCAGCCGGCGTGGCTCAGTGGTTGAGCGTCAACCTCTGAACCAGGAGGTCACGGTTTGATTCCTGGTCAGGGCACATGCCTGGGTTGCGGGTTTGGTCCCCAGTTGGGGGTGTACAGGAGGCAGCCGATAATGATTCTTTCTCATCATCGATGTTTCTGTCTCTCTTTCCCTCTCCCTTCCTCTCTGAAATCAATAAAAATATATATATTTTAAATGTGGTACATATACACAATGGAATACAAGTCAGCCATAAGAAAGGATGAAATGGCGCCATTTGCAACAACATGGATAGATTTTGAGAACATTATGCTGAGTGAAATAAGTCAGTCAGAAAAAGCTAAGAACCAGAGATTTCACTCATATGTGGGCTATAAAACTAAAACTCGTGAACAAACAGCAGTGTGGTGGTTGCGGGGGGCGGGGGGAGGGGGAAGTAGTGGGGGGAAGGGTGGTCCCAATATATGGTGATGGGAGATCTGACTCTGGGTGTTGGGTACACGGTGCAATATATAGATCTTGTAACATAGAAACCCACACCTGAAACCTGTATGATCACGTCAACAAATGTCACCCTGATAAATTTTTTCAAAAAAGAAATACACTTGACACATCTTCAAGGGGAAAAGCGAGTTTCAGAACCCCCTGTATTCGTGTTCTTGGGAAGCCCTCATGACAGAGGGCCGCAAACTGCGGGGCTTGGAACAACTTCTGGGAGACCAGAGTCAAAAGTTGAGGTGCCAGCAAGGCAGTGCTCCCTCCAAAGGCTCACGGGGAGGGTTCTTTCTCACCAATGCCAGCCTTGGGGGCTCCCGGCAGTTCCTGGGGTTCCTTGACTTAGCTCCTCCCTCGCCCTTACTTCCACCTCTACCGTCTCTCTCAGCCATCTTGCCTCTCTGCCTCTTCTCATAAGGACACCGATCCTAGTGGGTTAAGGCCCCGCCCACTCCAGCACGACCTCCTCTTAACTGGATTACTTCTGCAAAGATCCCATTTCCAGAGAAGGTCCAGTCACAGGCATGGCGGTAAGACTTCAACATAGCAACACACTACAACCCCAGACAGTACAGATTGTGTCTCTGTGCAGACATACGTAGAGAGGTTTCCAGGCATCAAATGTTTGGGGGAATACCAGAGAAAACTGCCAAAGAGTGCCCAAGTCCTGTTTGTTCAGGAGTAGATGGGACTCAGGGATTATGGTCATTGAGCAAGTTGTGGTGTTCATGACTACAGATGGCTAGTGGCCCAGAGACCCGTCCGTGATAGCGTGACGAAACAGAGAAGAGCACGTCTCACAGTGCGGCGAGACCATAGCGCAAGCATCAGCTGGGAGGCTGTTAGAAGTACAGGTGACCAGGCCCTACCCAGACCAAATGAACCAGCCACCGTCGGGGCGGGCCCAGCAACGCGGTTTAACAAGCTTCCCGGGTGACCCGATGCACAGAAATCAGAGAAACTGCCACGAAGCCATCGAAACGAGGGACCGATGGGCCTGCGTCGCACGGGGAGATGCATGTTCGCAGGATTGATTCCACTGTATAAAGTCCAACATGGGGGGAACATGTCATGTTACTTATGATTGCAATCATAGCTTATAAAACAATAAAGAAATTGGATTTAAAAATATTCAGTAAAGAATTATTTTTTTTTTAAAAAAAAATTGATGAGTAGCAGCAGCGCCGCTGAGCGTGCAGACGTGCCTCCAGTGCCTCCAGCCTCATCGTTTCTCCAGCAGCGGCAGTTCTAGCGACAGCGCCAGGACCAGTCTGGTTGGCCTTCGACCACAGAGCTCTCTCTCATGTTGCTCGGCTGCGGGAAATCAGGCTGAAGCGACTGAGTCCGCGATGGACAGAGAAAAGGAACAATTGCAATTCCGTAAACTCTTTATTGGTGGTTTGAGCTTTGAAACCACAGAAAGTTTGAGGAACTACTATGAGCAATGGGGGGACTTACCGACTGTGTGGTAAGGAGAGATCCTGCAAGCAGATAATCAAGAGGACTTGGTTTTGTAACTTCATATCCATGGCTGAGGTTGATGCCGCCATGGCTGCAAGGCCTCATTCAATTGATGGGAGAGACGGTGGGCCAAAAGGTGCTGTTGCAAGAGAAGAATCTGGAAACCCAGGGGCTCTGTACCTGTGAAGCTGTTCGTTGGTGGGGTTAAAGGGGACACTGAGGAACATCGTCTTGGAGATGACTTTGAGGAGGGAAAATTGTTACCATGGAGATAATCGCTGAGAGACAGTCTGGGAAGAGGCTTTGGATGTTCCTTTTGATGAGCATGACCCTGTGGCTAAGACTGTGGCAGAAATACCAGCCACCCGTGGTCATCGTGCAGAAGGCAGGCTTGTCTGGACAAGAAATGCAGGGAGCTCCAAGTTCTAGAAGCGGGAGAGGAGGCAACTTTGGTTTGAGATTCTCAAGGCGGCGGTGAGATTTTGGACCAGGACCAGGAAGTAACTTTAGAGGACCTGATGGCTACGGAAGTGGCCGTGGATTGAGGGGGACAGCTAAAATGGGTCTGGAGGGCCTGGAGGACCTGGTTATGGAGGGGGAAGAGGAGGCTCTGGTGGTGGACCCGGATACGGCAACCTGGGGGAGGGGGGTGGGGAGGCGGCTACAGAGGTGGCGATGACAGCTCC
>NW_005871724.1:315343-321979 GCF_000147115.1 Myotis lucifugus | reverse complement strand
GAGGAATGACGGAAGTGGAAATTGCAACCATCTAACTATGGTCCCTTGAAGAGTGGAAATTTGGTGGCAGCAGGAACATGGGGGACCACATGGTGGAGGGAACTATGGTCCTGGAGGAAGTGGGGCTGCGGAGGGAGAAGCCGCTTTCTTCCGATTTGTCCTGAGCGTCCTGTATAAACAGGAGGCTGAGCCCAGAGCTGACAGAACAGCGTCAGGTCATGCAGTAACCATGCTGAGGAGACTCTCAGGCATGTGTAAGCACGCAGGGCTGTGGCAGAAGGCACCGGGGCAGATGCGGAGCCATTCTGTGAATGGGTTGGATTATTTAACATTACCTCACTGTGGAGGGAGGATTGTAAAAAAAAATGCCTTTGAGAGTTTCTTAGCTTCTTACTTGTTTATTTCTAATGGGCTTTGTAAGAGTGTAGACGCATTCCTTTCTGATGATGTTAAATTTGTAAGTTGCAGGTAACATGTGAAACCTTCAAGATTTTTCTCAAAGTTTTGAAAAGCTATTAGCCAGGATCTTGGTATAAGATATAACATTTCTCCTTTCAGAATAAAAAAGGAGGTGTGTGTGTAGATTTAAGAAGCTGTTGTACATTTATGATTTAATATATTAATACTATGGGGGGGGAGAAATTGGCAACCTGGTTACAAGAGGGATTACCTCTAAGGGAGAGAGGAGAGAGGCAGGGCTGGATTAAGAAGAGACAGCAGAGCCCTGACCAGTTTGGCTCAGTGGATAGAGCGTCAGCCTGTGAACTGAAGGGTCCCAGGTTCAATTCCAGTCAAGGGCATGTATCTTGGTTGCGGGCACATCCCCAGTGGGAGGTGTGCAGGAGGCAACTGATCAATGTTTCTCTCTCATCCGATGTTTCTAACTCTCTATTCCTCTCCCTTCCTCTCTGTACAAAATCAATAAAATATATCCAAAAAAAAAGAAGAGACAACAGAATTTCTGAAGATGTTGGCATGGTTTTACTTCCTGATCTGGTGTAGGGTTACCCGCGAATTTCCTTCAAAGTTAAGCATTGTTATAGTTGTATAGATGTAACACACTTCCTATATGTCATGTCACATGTATTTCCTATATAAGTATTATTACACGTGTAACATCCCTGTGTATCCACACACCTGTCTTGCTGGAATGTCACGTATCAGAGATGTTGCCTGCCCACCCTACATAAAACAGCCCACCTCCCATGCTCCCTTCTGGTTTTCCCACAGAACTCACTGCTGACATGTACATCATCTTTCTTCCTGCCTTCCAGGGCCCGGCACTGTTCTCTGCTTACAAACACCAGGTCCAAGTGCACCAGCGCGGTGTCTGCTCCCTGATGGAGCCGCGCCTCGGGGGGCACTCAGATTACGTGCTGACGCGAAGACCAGAGCTGGGGACACCACACTGCAACTGTGGGTTTACAGACGGTCTCACTAGCTCGTCTCTCCCGGCAATTCCTGGTGCTCAGGGGACTGTGGACCAGCACGTGGTCCCAGTGAGTGAGTGACTGAACCTCCTGAAGGGGGGCCAAACCAGATTTTCATGAGGCCCCTTCCTGCTCTGCCCCCGCCCCTCCTGCTGCAGTGCCTGCAGCTCACACCTCCCTCGGGGCTACACCGGCCTTTCAACACATTTCTAAATCAGGAGCAACTGGCCTCCATTTGACAATGACGGACAATCAGTAAGAAATTTTCATTTTGAAATAAATTTATTTATCTCACCTTTTCTGGCCAACTCAATAGCTTTGGTCATTTGTACAGAGATTCTAAAAATTGGTTTTCCAGGCAAATGAACTTCATCATAACAAGCTTGAGCTCTGACCTCAGTCCCTGTGAAGTCTGCGCCGACGGCCTGGGGTGGACATCGTCTGAGCCTGGGAGATGCCCCCTGCTCTCGGCCGGAGGCCCACTGTGGCCCCGGGCTCCTCGCCTTCCTCCCCAGCTCCCCCAGAGGTCACGTGCATCTGTGGCCGAGAAGCCCGTGAAATGCACGGCTGTATTATATAAAAAGCCACCAAATACATGTAGTGACAAGAACTCGTCCCCTACCCTAGGTTACTCACCAGACAGGTTACATGATGTACACCAATTAACGTGCCACAGAAAAAATTACATTTCTGAAAAAAAAGAAGAAGAAAAAACAGGACACAGGCCTCCTGCTTTGATCGGACGGACTGCGTAGTCCCAAAATTCACACCCCACCACTCTCCATGCCCCGCCGTCCTCTGGGCCGGCTCAATCTCATCCAGGGAGGAGGCGCGCACACCCTCCATGGGCATTTGGGTTCTGGCTTCAGCAGCTGCAGCCAAGGTGTCTTCTCTCTTGCAGAACGCTGACCCCACGTCTCTCTCCTGGGTCCCCAAATTCCAGGAAGCATAAAAAATAGCAGAGCACAAGCGTAGACTTGCAAACTTTAAAAATACAACAGTCACGGTAACGAATATGACCACACAGCAGCTTACAAGCTGGGCCCTATTTTTCATGGAAGAGCATTTAATAAAAAGTTAAAATGATACCTACACTGTCTTTTCCAAGCCGAATGCACCAAGTAATCCTACTGCACGTATGACAAGGTAACACTGAAAACATCTCCCAGAATGCTCTGCAGGTGTCTCTACCATGATGAAAACGCAGGCGGAAAACCCGGAGAGAGGAAAAAGAAAGACTCCTGGTTTCCGCCTCTCCAAGCAGTCAGTCCTCCTTACCGGCCGAGCCCATCAGCGGATAACCTAGAGGACAAGCGGGGAAATTTACCGTCACAACCTAAACACCCGGCCCCTTGCAGAATGCTTCCCCGGCCCAAGGTCACCGGAAGCACTCCAAGTGCATCAGAGCAGTTACAAGTTCCCGTCTGGCTTCAGTGTCCCACTTCCCTGGCGTCTCCCTTTTTTTCTTGCCTTGTGACCTAGGTTTGCACCCTAGCGACTGGGCTGCTCCGCATTCTGCAAATATTCCTGCGAGTGTGTGGATGCTTCACAACTACAGACCCACCTGTTTCCTTCTAAGTAGCAACGTCAAAAAAGGAAAATCTCGCCCTAACCCAGCTGTGGGCAAACTACAGCCCGTGGGCCAGTTCCTGCCCGTTTGAAATGAAAAAAACTAAAAAAAAAAAAAAAAAGACCATACCCTTTTATGTAATGATGTTTACTTTGAATTTATATTAGTTCACACAAACACTCCATCCATGCTTTTGTTCCGGCCCTCCGGTCCAGTTTAAGAACCCATTGTGGCCCTCGAGTCAAAAAGTTTGCCCACCCCTGCCCTAACCGGTTTGGCTCAGTCAGGCAGTGGTTCTCAACCTTCTGGCCCTTTAAATACAGTTCCTCATGTTGTGACCCAACCATAAAATTATTTTCGTTGCTACTTCATAACTATAATGTTGGTACTGTTATGAATCTGTAATGTAAATATCTGATATGCAGGATGGTCTTAGGCGACCCCTGTGAAAGGGTCGTTCGACCGCCTAAGGGGTCGCGACCCACAGGTTGAGAACCGCTGGCAGTGGCTAGAGCGTTGGCCTGCAGACTGAAGGGTCCCAGGTTCGATTCCCGTCAAGGGCATGTACCTTGGTTGCGGGCACATCCCCAGTAGAGGGTGTGCAGGAGGCAGCTGATCGATATTTTTCTCTCATCAATGTTTCTAACTCTCTATCCCTCTCCCTTCCTTTCTGTAAAAAATCAGTGAAAAATATATTTTAAAAAAATTATTTTTTAAAAAAAGTAAAAATCTCGGCAGTCTCAGCCTCCGCGTACCCACAGCCGCGCCCCCTCGTCCCGGCTCCCCAAGGCCGAAGCATGTCGGTGCGGGCGCCACCCATCACACCCCGCAAGCCGGCAGCCCGCGGCCCGACACGCACCTGCGCCGCGCCCTTCAGCAACACCCGTGGCTGTCGATCTGCTGGTGGATCTCCACGATGCGCTTCCCCATCAGCGCGGCCTCCGCCGCCTTCTTCTCCACCTTCTCGCACAGCTTCACCACCCGCTCCTCCGCCTCGGCGCCGGGGCTGCGCGCCGGGTCCAGCGCGCGATGCTCCGAGGCCTCCACCTCGCTGTGGATCGCGTCCAGCAGGCGCTCGATTCTCCTGCAGCCGCCGGCGGGCCCGCAGGTGCGCGCGCACGTGCTCGCGCTCGAGGGCGCTGACGTCACGGCGGCCGGCGGCGAGCGCGGGGCTCCGGACCCTCTCCCCGTCCAGCTCGGGCTCCTGCGCCTCGTCCGCGTCCACGGGCCGCATCGCGCCGCCCGCCCCCCGCGGCCCCGTCACCGCCCCCGAGAGGCCGGCCGGCACACAGCGAGCGCCGGGCGCGGGGCTGAGCTCTGCCCAACCGCCACTGTGACGAGCAACAGGTTCTCCCAACTTTCGCAGCGGAGACGGCGTCCAAGATGGCTTCCCCGCCGTCTGCCGGGGCGCTGCTGGCGTGCGGCGCTTTTACGACACGCCGGAGCTCCTTTACGGCCACGGCGCCGGTGGGAACTCGGGGACCTCCACTGGCACGTGCACGCTCCCGCCCTCCCATCACGATCCGGCTCCCCAAGATCTTGAATGTTAACGTCGGCTTCTCTGCGTTAGGGTAATGGAACAGCTTAGGAGGGCGCTTTCGGTGCCATGGTCTAGGTACTTAACGTGCTGATTCAAAAATAAGCCAATTAAGTTGGTGCCGTTTGAAACTTAACGCCCCAGCAGGTAGGTGGCTCACCCAGTGTCTGGATGTCAGCTGGGCCAAGGCCGCCTAGGGCAGTGGCTTTCCCCCGAGGCTGGTTGAGGACTGCGGCATCCCAGTGCTGATGCTAGTGGCCCTGTTCCCCTGACCGCCCTCCCCGACCTCGCCGACTGCTGTCCACAGGGTAGGTTTTACTCTGCCTTGGGTTGTGGTCAGGTCTGCATCTCGCTTTTCGGGACTTAGTGTTGGCCTGGCTCAGCAGTTTCTTCACCCCCACCTGGCACCGCGTGTGCCCTTGGAGGAGAATACTGAAAGAACCTATTCTTCAACGTGCTGTCCATGCACCTCCACGAGACAACAGACCCTCGGGGCAAGTATTAGCCCTCTAGTTCCTTACAGCCCTCATCGGAGGAGGCACACAGCAAGGGCTCAGTAAATGCTGCTTTAACGTTATTTCCCACTAGCTATTTCCATATGCTGTTACTACTGCATATGGTCGTTGTGGGATGAATAAAGTAAGTTTCCAGGTGGTTCGCTCTTTGTCCGTCTAGCAGATATTTGGGAGACCCTCTTTGTGGGTTGGCCAGGGTCACTCTCAGCTTCTGCCGGCCACTCTGGTCCTTGCACATAGTGCCCTCCGTATTCAAAGCAAGCGACAGCCTGTCAGATCATTCTCATCCTTCTCATCCCTCTGACGTCCCTTTGTTCTTAGCCAAAGGGAAGTCTGCTTTCAGGATTAGGTTACCTGAATAATCTCTTTTGCAATATAAGGTAACAGTCACAGGAGTAATAGATCGTAGAGGGCCATCTTAAAATCTGGCCTGGCACAGGCTCCTAGGAGGCATGCTAAGGATCATGCTAAGGGCATGATCTCACAGCAGCCAGATATGGCAAAAGTACTGGTAATTAAGTCTAAAGAGTTAAACATACCACAGAAAGACTTGTCTTGCTTTTGGTACATGAGTGGAATGGAATAAAGTACATAGGAAACCCACAAAAATTTTGAGGCAGCCATCCTATATAATAAAAGCCTAATGTGCAGTAGAGGTGCTGCCGGCCACTATGGTCCCTGGCAAGAGCAGGACCACAGCAGGATGGTGGAGCACGTGAGTGGGTGGCACCAGGTCAAAGTGGGTGCAAGCGGGGCGGATCGCCCCCTGGCGATCAGCAGCGGCGGGAGTCAGGGCCACCGCTGGGTTCCCAGACACTGAGGGAGCCGGGCAGGGGCCCTGGCCCTGATCGATCGCCCTGCAGGGATGGTGGAGCAGGTGAGGGTGCAGCGCCAGGCCCAGGCAGGGTGCCAGGCGAGGCTGGGGGCACGAGCTGGGGCCCAATCTCCACAGGCTACCCCGAGGGATCCCACCCATGCACGAATTTGTGCACCGAGCCTCTAGCATTAGCAGAAATGCTGCCAGCTGGGATGAAAAGAGACTAAGACTATTCAAAATATAAAAAGACGTCTAGACTCCCAATTTCTCTGGAGCTAAAAACGCATATTTTTCAATGCTCTCTTCAGAAATGGTCAAGGAGTGAGATGGAAAAGGAAAACCATTGGAGAGCCCCTGCAGTATTGTGAAGAATAATGCCCGTCGAGTGTGGCTCAGTGGTTGAGCACCAACCTATGAACCAGGAGGTCACAGTTCAATTCCTGGTCAGGGCACATGCCCGGGTTGTGGGCTCCATCCCCACTAGGGAGCATGCAGGAGACAGGCAATCGATGATTCTTTCTCATCATTGATATTTCTCCCTCCCTCTTCCTCTCTGAAATTAATTTTAAAAAATATATTTTTAAAAATAATAAAAATAAAATAATGGGTTGGCAAACTATAGTCCCTGAACTAAGAATGGTTTTTACATTTTTAAGGGCTGTAAAAAAAGAAAAAAGAAAAGAAAAGAAAAGAAAAGAAAGAGAAAAAGAAAGAAAGAAAAAGAAAAGCAGGGATATGTGACAGAGACTATTTGGCTCACAAGACCT
>NW_005871724.1:308569-315243 GCF_000147115.1 Myotis lucifugus | reverse complement strand
CCTGCCCTAGGGAACCACTTCTAAGCTCAGAACCAAAGCCTAATCACCCTCCACCTTGTCATCCTCCACTGGGTCCCCTCATTTATTCTCCACTTTGGCACCTGCCCCCTGGTCTCCCTTTCCACCCCATGTCCTGCCATCATCTGGATGCTCACACAGCCACCATCCCACACCTGGGCTCCTAGGTCCTCGGCTTCCTCATATCCAATGAGTTCCTCCATGCCCCTTGACCACAGATTCCCAAGGGTGACTTGGGACTTGCTTTCACCGCAAACCTGCTCAATACCTGCTCAGCACTCCTCTCTGCTGACCACATCCCACCCTTCCAGGTGGCACTTCAACTCTAGTCACCAGCACTTTTTTAAACCTCTGACCCCTCAATTCACTTTACAGCTACTTTCTCCTGTTGCTTCCCTGTTTCTCATTCCCCCGCTACCCAGTTAGTGTATGAGGTCCTTTGAGGCAATAACACCTCATCAAAACCCTAACCTCGTATCCTGTTTCCTTGTTTCCCCTTCTCTCTACTCTGTCAGAAGCGCAGCCCCTGGTCAGTTGAGGGCTACTAGGGACCATCACCAATAAGACTACAGGAAAGCCCAGGCTTGAAGGAGTCTTGCCTCAGCTGTTACAGGTGTAAAGAAACATGCTTTGAAGGGGCAAATAATAATATGAGTAAATAGTAATCAAAACAGCATGGTACTGGCATAAAAACATAGAGATCAATGGAACAGAATAGAGAGCCTAGAAACAAACCCAGGCCTGTACTACCAATCAATATTTGACAAAGGAGGCAAAAACATACAATGGAGTAAAGACAGTCTATTCAATAAATGGTGTTGGGAAAACTGAACAAACACATGCATAAAAATGAAACTAGGCCACCTATTCTTACACCATAAATAAGAATAAACTCAAAATTGATTAAAGGTGTCCTGCCCTGTTTGCTCAGTTGTTAGAGCATTGGCCCACACACCAAAAGGTTGGGGCTCAATTCCCAGTCAAGGGCACATCCCTGGTTGAAGGTTTGATCCCCAGTCCTGGTTAGGGCGTTTGCAGGAGGCAACCAATCGATGTTTCTCTCTCACATTGATGGTTCTTTCTCGCTCTCACTCTCTCTTCCCCCCTCTCTTCCACTCTCTCAAAAATCAATGGAAAAACATATCCTTGGGTGTGGATTAACAAAACAACAACAAAAAATGGGTTCAAGACTTAAATGTTGGACTCAAAACCATAAAGTCCTAGGAGAAAACATTGGCAGTAAATTTTTATAGCGATATTTTTTCTGATATATCTCATTGGGCAAGAGAAACGAAAGAAAAAATAAACAAATGGGACTACATCAAACTAAAAGTTTTTGTACAGCAAAGGAAACCATCAAGAACAAAGAAAGATAACCCAATGAATGAGATAACATATTCACCAATACATCTGATAAGGGGTTACTATCCAAAATTTATAAAGAACTTATAAAACTCAACACCAAAACAATCCAATTTAAAAATGGGCAAAGAGCCCTGGTTTGGCTCAGTGGCTTGAGTGTCGGCCTGCAGACTAGGGAGTCCTGGGTTTGATTCCAGTCAAGGGCACATGCCTGGGTTGCGGGCTCAATCCCCAGTAGGGGGCATGCAGAAGGCAGCTGATCAATGATTCTCTCCCATCATTGATGCTTCTCTCTCTTCCTTCTTCTCTAAAATAAATAAAAAAAATATTTTTTAAAAGATGGGCAAAGAACCTGAACAAATATTTCTCAAAAGAGGACATACAGAAGGCCAATAGGCATATGAAAAGATGCTCAACATTACTAATCATCAGAGAGATGCAAATCAAAGCTATGAGCTATCACCTCACATCTTTCACAATGGCTGTCATCAATAAAGCAAGTGTTGGTGAGGATGCGGAGAAAAGGGAACCCTCCTGCACTCTTGGTGGGAATGCAGACTGGTGCGGCCATTGTCGAAAGCAGCGTACATTGAAAGACTATGTGCAGCCCTATGTTCATTGCAGCGTTATTTACAAGAGCCAAGATTTGGAAGCAGATAAAAAAGTGGTGGTGCATTTACACAATGGAATACGACTCGGCTATAAAACAGAAGGAAATCTTACCCTTTGTGACAGCATGGATGAGCCTGGAGAGCACTGTGCTGAGTGAAATAAGCCAGTCAGAGAAAGACAAGTCCTGTATGATCTCACTCATGTGTGGAATCTAATGAACAAACTGAACTAACAAGCAAAATAGAGACAGACTCATAGATAGAGAGCAGGCTGAAGCTGACGGGTGGGGTTGAGGGGGGTGGGGGATGAGGGTGGAGGGATTGAGCAAAAAACGAGAAGAAATCATGGACAACAGCATGGTGATTGATGAGGGAAGTGGGAGTGTGCTGGAGGCAGGTGAGAGGGGGAGGGTATGGGAGGCGAATGGGGAGGGAAGGAGACTTGGTGGTGTGGTGAACACACAATACAGTGTACGGATGATGTGCTGTAGAATTGTGCACCTGAAATCTGTGTAATTTTGTTAACCAGTGTCACCCCGATAAATTCAATAAAAAGGAGAAAACATAACAAACAGAAGATTTAAAAAAAATAGTATGAATGAGTTTGGGAATAACAGAACGGAGGCTTTTGTGAGTCATGGAATAGAAAGTTTGAAGGATATAAATCAGAAGAAAGGAACTACAGACCATCATGGGGAGGGCGCTGTCTCCTCCTCAGGGAGCAGCGTCCCACCGAGACCCAGCTTTCATTCTCTTGTCTCTTTTCTTAATCCTTTCATCACCCCCACTCAGGATCACCCTTGGCTGTGCTGGCGCGGCACACTAAAATATATGATGTTGGATATTGACTTTAATATTTACTACGTGATTTTGTAAACTTAGTTGTTTTAATCAGAGGGCGGTATTAGATTTTTGTCATTTATTGAGATGGCATTTTTTTCTTTTATGAGCAAAATTATTTCAATTATTTTAGTATTAAAAATATTCTGGCATTTCTAGGATAAAATCTACCTAATCATGTTAATTGAATTTAACTTACTGATAATTTTATGGGGAATTCTGGCATTGATTTTCTTATGTGGGTTGATGTTTTTTGAGTGTTATTTTGGTACCATTTTGATAGATTTTACAATAAATATTTGCTTCATAAAGTGAAATAAATTTTAATATCTTTATGCATTCAGAAAGGGAATTATATGTCCTTCAAAATTTTTAAGAGTTTGCCCATATAATCTCTAGGGCTGAGCCTTTTTTTATTTCTTCTCTGGGTTAGATCCACTTAGTTGTTTGTTTGTTTTTTACTTCTGCCTGATTCAATTTGGGTGATATATGTTTTTCCAGAAAAAAAAATGTTTTAGCATATTGTTAACTACACATAGTATTTTCATATAAAAAATAAAAACCCAAAGTTCTCTATTTCTGGTATGCCTTTCTCCTTTGTAATTTTATTTATTTTACAATATATTTTTATTGATTTCAGAGAGGAAGGGAGAGGGAGAGAGAGGTAGAAACATCAATGATGAGAATCATTGATTGGCTGCCTCCAGCACACCCCACACTGGGGAAGAAAAAAAAAAAAAAAGAACATCATCGGGATCAGAAGAGGGGGAAATAGAACTGGCCAGGGAGAGGGTCTTACTTTGGGCAGCAACTGAATGAAGCAAGCCCTCGCCAGATTTCCATTCATCTCAGGAAGAGGATGGAACTCCACGCCTGCTGATCCACTGCCTGGGGAAAACCGCGAAGGTTGTTCCTCGTTTGTGCTGTGTGTTCATCATAGGTGGGCAGGGAGCTACTCTCATCAAAGGAACGAAGCTGATGATCAACCACCCATCTTGCATGTTGCCGGTCCCTGTGCCAGAGGGAAGAGAGCTCTGGAGGGTCTCTCATGGGAGGTTCTGGCTTGGGTGTGACTTTCTTTTATAATTCATTGACCAGAATTAGTCACACACCACCACCTGGGGGCTAGCGAGTGCACCCCGCCCCTGTGCCTGGGAGGTGGAGAATTGGAACAGCATTAATTGCCCCCAGAACAGTTTACTCCAGATGAGCTTTAGTTGGAGAAATCATACAGCATGTCATGCTGGGAAGAACCTGACACAAGCCAGCGCCTGCTCAAGGCCACAGAGAGCAGGTAGCAGGTGCCGGAGCCAGGCCTCCCAGCCCGTGTCCCAGCAGCCTGGATCCTGAGGTTTCTCCTTGGGAAGGTGAGGAACTCTGCAGGCTGTCCTGGAGTCAGGCCTTTGTTAACACCCCCTCCTCCACCAAGTCTTCACTGTGTCCTTGGCTGTCGCCAGTCCTCCCATAATGTCCACGAGATTCAAATTTTTCTTCCCAGGGATCACCTCTGCTGAAACATCCGGATGCAGAAGCCTCTGTGGTACGACTTTGGGGACCGTCTCCCAGCCCGATCCTGGCCACGTGGGGGACCAGGGGAACGTAAACATCCTGCATACTCTGCCTCCTCCTCATCAGAGCTCGTTACATAGTCCTCCATGCTCCCACGGCTCTAGGGTTCTTTCTGTAACAGTACTCTGATATAAAAGGACACTTGTCCGAGCAGTTAGGTCCTCGCCTCAGGGACCTGTCCCAGAATCCCCAACAGCCCTTCTGCACAGCCATCAGTGGTCTGAACTCCGCAGGGCTCCCAGGAAAGGGCCGGAGGACTTGGAGCTCACGGGGGACATATGGATCTGCCATGAAAAACTTCCGGCAACCCTAGTCTCAATTTAGCCTCTCAGAATGGTTCGTCAGGTTTTTTGCTTAGAAAATGCAAGAATCAATAATCCTCCAATGACTGACAAGCCACGACGGACTTAAGGAGCCGGGGAAACCTGAATGGCAGCTGCTTTTCAGTTGTGACTAAACTCACAAGGAAGAGGAACTAAGGAGTTACTGAGAAGGATGTAGAACAATGGTTCTCAAACTGGTGCAAGAATCACCTCTGGTTCTTATCCTTATAGTACAATGAGCACGTGCAGCCGTTTTAAAAAGGTAGACCTAGAGCAGTGGCTCTCAACCTTCCTAATGCCTGACCCTTTCATACAGTTCCTCATGTTGTGGGGACCCCCAATTTCATTGTTACAAATTGAACATAATTAAAGCATAGTAATTAATCACAAAAACAATATGGAATTATATGTGTGTTTTCCGAAGGTCTTAGGCGACCCCTGTGAAAGGGTTGTTCGACTCCCAAAGGGGTTGTGTTCCACAGGTTGAGAACCGCTGACCTATGGTTTAGGTGGACAAAAGCAACACTCTAAGGACATTCACAGGTTGTATGTGTTACCATGTAGGTAAAAAAAAAAAAGTTTGGGTGAGTTTTATGCTCACCCGTATTTGAAAGGATATACAAGACACTGGAAAATGGTTGTCTTCTCAGAGAGAAACTGGGAAACTGGGGAGTGAAAGCCACTTTTGCATCTTTTGAACTGTGTGCCATTTGTAGTACCTATTTTATTATTTTTTAAATATATTTTTATTGATTTCAGAGAGGGAGAGGAACATCAATGAATCATGGATTGGCTGCCTCCTGCATGCCCCCTACCGGGGATCAAGCCTGCGACCCAGGCATGTGCCCTTGACGAAAATCAAACCCAGGACCCTTCAGTCCACAGGCTGACATTCTATCCACTGAGCAAAATCCGGCCAGGGCTGTAGTACCTATTTTAAAAATCAATTACCAAATGCAATGTGGTACCCTAAAACGGAAAAAGGGCTTTGGTGGAAAACTGGTGAATCAGAATAGCCTGTAGTTTATGTACCAAGATGAATCCTCGTGTTAACAAACGTACCAAATGCAGCTTGGGTGGTGGTGGTTTCCTGGTTCATAATTCCGTCCTCCCCACGTCTCCCACCATCAGAATGTGCTCAGAAAATTCCCAACCTCTGGCGTTTTCTTCCTGTTCCCCGTGCCTGGATGTCCTTCTCTCCTCTTATACTCATTCTTTAAGGCCAGGGTCACCCTTCACTTGCTCTGAATGCTCCTCGGCTCTCCCCCGGCTCTCCCCCAGTCCTCTAAAACACAGCATCTAGATGGTGAGTTTCTATTGTTACATTCATCCCCAGTCCCCGAGGAGGCACTCTGATGGTTAGAGCACAGGAAAAGCTTGTAGGGATTAACGCCTGGGGAAGGGAGAAGCGGGCTGTCATGAGGTCCTAACAAATGCCTCAGCGGACCCACAGGGAGCTCTGAAGCTGAGATGCCCTTCAAAGTTGCCCCAAGTAGCAGTGAGGGGAATGGCCTTGGACCCCAGCCCACTTAGCCCTGGAGATGGGCACCTGTGAAAGGGGGTGTGACCTGGGCTAAAGCAGCTCTTAAGCTGAGACGTTTTTTCAGAGGGGACCAGCTGGGGGCCACCGGCAGCAGTACTTCCAATATGTCCTTCCCTTCTGAAGGGGTGGTCCCCCATTGCAAGGACTACAGTGAACGTACTCTGGCTTCTGAAGGCAGGAGCCTGGACCACAGCATGAGGTGCCCTTCCCCTCACTCCCAGCGGGCATGCAGATAAAGCTTCCCTGGTTAGAGGTTACTGCGAGCATCCAAAACCACATGCAATTCGTTTTCCAGTTGGCGACGAGGACAAGGAGGAAGATTTCACTCTAAAAGAAGGTCTTTTGTCTTTTCAAGCAAATGCATACTTTTATTAACATGGTAACTTTTTTAAACACATGGTAGGGCTT
>NW_005871724.1:307509-308469 GCF_000147115.1 Myotis lucifugus | reverse complement strand
CAATGACTTCCAGCTGACACTAGGACCTTAGATACCCAGTCCCTGTTGGGTTGAGGTCCAATGCAGACAGTCCTTGCTTTCCTTCCCCAGCCCCTCGAAGGCAAATCTCTCTTTCATTTTATCCCCGGAAATGCATCAGGGCCTCACATCAACTTGTACAGAATACCGAGATCTCGTCCCCATCTAGGTTCCACGTCCCATAAAGCTGAGTTAGGCTGTCCAAACAAACTGACCAGACAGGTTACATCGGATAGTGTGCCACATAAAATTTAAATTTTGAACAAAATACATCTCTCCTCCTTTGGTCTCACACAGAAAGAAATTCAAGTCCCAAAATACAGGCAATGCCACCTGCCGCCTTCGGATTCACCAGTCCCAGCCAGATCAGCCCCGCCGGGCCGGTGGAAGTCTGGTCCCTTCCTCAGCGTCTTCAGCTGCTGCTGCAGGGAGTCCTCTCCCCGCAGCCAGCAGCCCTCGGTCCTGCAGAGCTGGAGACCTCCAACTCCGGGTCTGGCGTCCCACACAGACCCCAGGTCCCAGGGAGCTATCGGGTCGCACAAGGAAAAAGCAAACAAAGCACCTCCAAACTCAGAAATAACCAAAGCCCAGGACCAATGCGACGGCTGCAGGAGCTCACAATCTAGGCCCACTTCCGTGTCGGAGCGTTTCCCAACTCAAAGTTACCTCCCCAAACAAAGACACCGCACAGGCAAAACTCATATTGAGGTCATCCACCGCAGACCACAGCAGAAACGTAGTGTAAGTGAGGACAGAGTGCAGACGGAGGAAAGAGGGGGGACAAAAGGCTCTCTGGTTTCAGCTTCTCCAGGGCGTCGGCCAATCGCCACCAGTCGACCGGAATCCACTGGCTGGAAACCTGAAGTGCAAAGGCGAGAAGCCCGTCGTTAACAGGTTAAACCTACGGGAAAAACAGCCCAACTCCCGCGCCCCAGATGGACA
>NW_005871724.1:299610-307058 GCF_000147115.1 Myotis lucifugus | reverse complement strand
CCTCCCGCCCCGAGGGTCCCGAGCGCGCGGCGGCCCCGGCGCCGCTCACCGCCGGCCGCTCAGGACGACTCGCTCTCTCTATCCGCCGCACCAGCGCCACCAGCATCTCGGCCATCTTCGCGACCTCCTGGGCCTTCTCCTCGGCCTGGTCGCCGCGCCGCGCCCCGCGGCCCTCGGCGCCGGCGCCCGGGCCCTGCAGGTGGTTGAGCGCGCTCTGCTCCGAGGCCTCCACCTGCGTCTGGATCTGCACGAGCATGTGGTCCATCTCCCACAGCTTGCTCCGGCTGCGCAGGTAGGCGCGCCCGTGCTCGCGCGTCAGCGCCGCGATGTCCTCGCGCATCTCGTGGATGACGGGCAGCAGGAACTGCTCGAAGTCCTCCTCGGGCTCCAGCACCTCCACCTCCTCCGGCTCCGCCAGCTCGACGATGTCCAGGGGCCGCATCCTCCTCGCTCCTCCGGGGACCGCAGGGTCGGCGTCGGCTGCGGAGAGAAAACGGAGACTCGCTACGCTTAGCCACAGAGTCCCAGAACCGCCTCGCAAACTTTTACCCGGGTCCAACTTTCCGCCGCCGAGAAGCCACGGAAAGGGGCGACTTACGCGCAGAGCAGCCGCGAACAAAATGGAGGCCCGGCCGTCAACCAGCTCCCTGCGCGTTGCGGCCCCGTTCACGACACCGCCGGGCCTCTTTACGGTCGCGCCGCTGGTGGAGCGAGGGGCGGGCGCGCGTGCGTCGACGGAGGGAGACGCAGCCGGCTCTGCCGCGGGCGCGCGCGCATGGGCATGTGCACGAGCGCGCGAGCGCGCTCCCGTTCCTCTTTCCGCTTACCCCGTGCCCCGCCTCTATGCTCCCCCGGCTTTGGGGCGAGGTCTTCCGGTGCACCCTTTCCTCCTAGATTGCTTCTCAAGCGCGGAATCGACACTTTAAAAAAATATATATAGCCAGAACCGGTTTGGCTCAGTGGATGGAGCATCGGCCTGCGGACTCAAGGGTCCCGGGTTCGATTCCGGTCAAGGGCATGTACCTTGGTTGCGGGCACATCCCCAGTGGGGGGCGTGCAAGAGGCAGCTGATCGATGTTTCTCTCTCATCATTGATATTTCTATCTCTCTCTCCCTCTCCCTTCCTCTCTGTAAAAAATCAATAAAATATATTTTAAAAAAATAAAATAAAATAAAAAATAAAAAAAAATATATATTTTATCTATTTTTTACAGAGAGGGAGGGAGAGGGATAGAGAGTTAGAAACATCCATCAGCCGCCTCCTGCACACTCCCCACTGGGGACGTGCCCGCAACCAAGGCACACGCCCTTGACCGGAATAGAACCCTGGACCCTTCAGTCCGCAGGCCGACGCTCTATCCACTGAGCCAAACCCGCAAGGCTTGACGCATTTTTTAAAAATATATTTTTATTGATTTCAGAGAAGAAGGGAGAGGGAGAGAGAGAAACATCAATGATGGAGAGAATCATTTATCAGCTGCCTCCTGCACCCTCCCACAGGGGACCGCACCCCGGCACCCCCCCCCCCAGCCCCCCAGGGACCAAGCCCACAACCCTGGTATGTGTCCTTTGCCTGAATCAAACCTGGTCCCTCCAGTCCGTAGGCGGATGCTCTATCCACTGAGCCAAACCAGCTAACAGAATGTACACATTTTTAAGATGTGAACACTATCAATCCAGACCAGTGGTTCTCAAACTGTGGGTCGGGACCCCTTTGGGGGTCGAACGACCCTTTCACAGGGGTCGCCTAAGACCATCAGAAAACACATATATAATTACATATTATTTTTATGATGAATCACTATGCTTTAATTATGTTCAATTTGTAATAATGAAATTGGGGGTCACCACAACATGAGGAACTGTACTAAAGGGTCGCGGCATTAGGGAGGTTGAGAACCATTGATCTAGATGGAAAGAGGGAAATGCTACACAACAGTGTACTTAAAGGCTGTGACACCCCCAGCTTAACCAATTGGCCCTTCCTTTTAAGAATCAGAGCTCCCGGTGTCTGCTGCGTGTCTGCGTGGGTACCAGGGTGGCAGTGGCAGAGCTTGGCACACGGGAGTAAATCTGCCTTTACGTCACTCTTCTTTCTCCTTAGAGGACATACACATGGCCACCAGCCATGTGATAAACACTCAACATCTCTCCTCATCAAAGAACTGCCAGTTAACACTACAATGAGGGATCCCTCTCACCTGTCACAATGGCTACCATCAGTCGCTCAACAAACAACAGTGCTGGTGAGGAAGTGGAGAAAAGGGAATGGGACCCTGGTGTCTGCTGGTGGCCACTGTATGGCGTCTCCACAAAAAGTTGAAAATGGAACTGCCTTCTGCTCCACCGATCCACTCTGGGCACGCTGTACCTGCAGGAACGCACAACGTGAGTTCAAAAGGATATGCACCCCCTGTGTTCATTGCAGCGTATGTACAATAGCCAAGACCTGGGAGCAGCCCCAAGGCCCATCACAGAGGAGTGGCTAAGGAGCTGTGGGACGTCTGCACAGTGGAATACCACCGGCCCTAAAACAGACGGAAATCTCTGTGACAGCACGGATGGGCCTGGAGAGCATTATGCTAAGTAAGCCAGACGGAGAAAGACAGGTGTCACATGATCTCACTCCTGTGGACGCTAGTGAACAAAAAAACCGATGAACAAAATAGAAACAGACCGCCCTGGCTGGGTGGCTCCACTGGAGCATCGTCCCACACACCAAAGGCTTCAGGTTTGATCCCAGTTGGAGTGATCAGTGTTTCTCTCTCACCTCAGTGTTTCTGCCTCTCCCCGCCTCCACCACCACTTCTTCTCTAAAGTCAATGAACATATCCTCAGGGGAGGATTTTTTTTTATAGAGCCCTGGGCAGTGTAGCTCAGTGGTTAGAATGTAACCCCACACACCAAAGGGTTAGAGTTCGATTCCCACCCAAGGGCATGTACCTGGGCTTCAGGTTCCATCCCCACCCCGGTAGGGGTGCATTCAAGAGGCAACGATCAATGTGTCTCTCTCACATCAATGTGTCTCTCTCTGTGTCTCTCTCCCCTCCCTCCCACTCTCTCTAAATTAAAGTCAATGGAAAAATATCCTCAGGGGAGGTTTAACAACAACAACAAAATAGAAACAGACTCATAGATAGAGATCAAACTGACAGCTGTCAGAGAGGAGCGGGTGGGCTGGGTGAAAAGGGTGAAGGGATTAAGCAAAAAAGAAAGAAAAAACACCTCATAGACACAAACAACAGAATGGTGAGTATCAACGGGGAGCAAAGAGAGGTAAGAGGGGGAATAGATGGTGATGGAAGGAGAATTGGCTTGGGGTGGTGAACACACAATACCATATACAGTACAGCTGACATAGAATTGTACCCCTGAAACCTATATAATTTTATTACCTAATGTTACCCCAATACATTTAATTTTTTAAAAGATACATCAGCCCTAACCGGTTTGGCTCAGTGGATAGAGCAGGGATCCTCAAACTTTTTAAACAGGGGGCCAGTTCACTGTTCCTCAGACCGTTGCAGCGCCGGACTATAGTTTAAAAACAAACTATGAACAAATTCCTATGACACTGCACATACCTTATTTTGAAGTAAAAAACAAAACTTCAAAAAAAAAAAGGCTCTCCTAACTTCAAAAAAAAAGGCCCTACTAACTGCAAAATAAAAAAAATAGACCTCCTAACTTCAAAAAAAAATAAATCCTAACTTGTTCTTACCTCGGTCCTCAGGCAGCAGCAGGCTCTGCACAGGCAAGCTCGTGACTGGTCCGATCACACCCGAGACTGAGAGGAGGAGTCCAGAAACAGAGAGAAGGAGGGGAGTCGGAGAGTGCGGCGCACATTCCACACAAGCACACTGCGGGCCCGGACAAGTCGGCTGCTAAGCAACAGGCAGCAGCAGCAAAAACACCTGGCAGGCAGGATAAATGTTTTCGGTGGGCCACAGGTGACCCACGGGCCGGAGTTTGCGCACCCCTGGGATAGAGCATCGGCCTGCGGACTGAAGGGTCCGGGTTCAATTCCGGTCAAGGGCATGTACCTGGGTTGCAGGCTCAATCCCCAGTAGGTGGTGTGCAGGAGGCAGCTGATCCATGTTCCTCTCTCATCAATATTTCTAACTCTCTACCCGTCTCCCTTCCTCTCTGTAAAATCAATGAAGTATATTTAAAAAATAAAAAGGTACATCTGAGCCCTTTACATTCAACATCGACCACAGCTCTGTCTAGCGATAGCTGAAGACAGGCTACTGAGTCCTCAAACTGAGAGCAGAGGACAGTTTTGAAGCTGATGTCTAAAGCCACGTCCAATCATATACCATCCGGTTGATTTTGTTTGGTCTTCTTTTCACTTGTCTGCACAAGTTAACTAACCACGGTCTACGTGGGTTTTAGCATCACAGCGCACACCTGAGCATTATGAAGATGAACACACGGAGTTGTAAAGTTTCAGTAGCGAAATGAGAGGGAGTTGAATGGGCTTCTCCCACTGCTCGAGCCCTAGCCTGCAGGCTTTCCGTGTGTATTCCCAACCCCAGGCACTCGGAATAATTTTTCAAACCTGACGTACAGTTTTATGTCTTTATTCTTCTATTTCAGTTATTCCAGGCTGTCTTCTGTTTAAAATGCAAATTGAACTTAATCGAAATGTTTTGAAAAGAAATCACTCCACACAAAAATTAAGGACAGGGAAGTTAACTTTCCAGCCTGTTGACCCGGCCTCAGGACAGTAGGAAGCACTGCAGGAATCCGGCTGCACATGTGCCATGGCCTGGCGTCTGTTCTCCACTCAGAGGGACACAGGTCCCTTTGGAATCCGACATGAACTTCTCACTGCACTGTCGTTCACAGTTCAATTCTCTGGGGAGAGCATGCCCACCCTTTTTCTGGACCAGCGGTTCTCAACCTGTGGGCCGTGACCCCTGTGGCGGTCGAACGACCCGTTCACAGGGGTCGCCTAAGACCATCCTGCATATCAGATATTTACGTGACGATTCATCACAGTAGCAACATTACAGTTATGAAGTAGCAACGAAAATAATTTTATGGTTGGGTCACAACATGAGGAACTGTAGTTAAAGGGCCAGAAGGTTGAGAACCACTGGTCTAGACTCTTGGTTCACACTCTGGATTAGGCATCGGAACCACCTGGAAGGTTGTCCAGCTCCATCTCCCAGGCTCCCTTGCGGGTGGGCCCTGCCCCGGGGTTTCTCATTCAGAGCGTGCTGATGCGCTGGCCCGGACCTCACTGAAGACCCCGGGCTGTGCCCTGTGTCTCATCGCCGCCCCCTGTGCACCACCCACTCCGGAAGCCGTCCTGCTCTCCCTGGCGGGTTCGCTGATCCTCACAGCTCCCTCCGGACTCTAGCATGACCCTCCCATGTCACTGTTTGCTTGTTTCTCAATGTCCAGACACAGCTGACCCTTAGAGCACCTGGAAAGAGATGGCAGCTGGGACACAGAGGAGGAGAGGAATGGAAACAGTGCTGAGCCGGCCGGTGTGGCTCAGTGGTTGAGCTTCGACTATGAACCAGGAGGTCAAACAGTTCCATTCCCAGTCAGGCACATGCCTGTGATGGAGGCAGCCGATCAATGATTCTCTCTCATCATTGATGTTTCTATCTCTCTCTGCCTCTCCTTTTCTCTCTGAAATCAATAAAATACATATATTAGCAACTATATATATATATATATATATATATATATATATATATATGGTCAATAAAATATATATATGAAATAGTGCTGAGTCCTGCGGGCCTGACACTCCACGCTCCGCCCCAGTTCGTCACTGCGGCTGGTCCTGCGTCACTGCGGCTGGTCCTGAGGCAGCCACGGCGTCACTTGTCAGGTTTGGCTGCTTTTCTGCGCCTGGAGCGGAAAAGCAACTGAGGCCCAGATGTTATCTTAGGGAGGAAGGTCAGGGGTCTCCACCGCGTGACCAGCGCCATGCAGGGAGGAAAGGCTATCCTGGGGGCACGTCCTTGTTTTCCCAGTTCTGCCCGTTGCTAGGCACCCAGCACCCCGCACACCCGTGTACCTCACCTACTGTCCTTGCTCTGCTCCTGTCTGTCTACCTGCCCACCGCCCTCCCAGCATCTTCCGCACCTCTCAGTGCTCTCTCCACCTCCGAGGGGTAACGCTTATCACCACCATTTCCTCGAACCTGATCCCAGGTCCCAGAACGTGTCCCAGAGCACGGAGACAGGAGCAGGAATCCCCGTGACGCGGTGTGAGCTTCCCCCAGGGTCAGGGCGTGCAGTCAGGCAGCTCGTGGTGTGACTGAGCGCGGCCTCGGTGCATCGGCTGACCCATCACCCCAGGGATGTCCTCCCAGAGCCTCCGGCGGGGTCTTGTTTGGACGTCGGTCATCGCAGATGGAGTGGGGGAAGGGGGGCGTGCTGGAGTGGTCAGCCCGCAAACAGCGTGCCTGGCGTCCTGAGTCACGCAGGGGAAGAGGCCACGAGATGACGCAGCAGGAGCTGGCGGAGCTGAGGTGAGCTGCCCGCTGATGACCCAGGGGGTCTGAAGACAAGCCGACCACCCGCCCCTCACTGGGCCCAACATCCCTCCCTCAGACAGTGTCTCCCCCAGGCCCGCCTGACACCACAGGGACAGGGCCAAAGGCCAGGCCTTCACCCATTCCTCACTCAGCAGCCACAGCTGCCCCCGGGGTGGGGGACACCCACGGGAAATGCACTACAAGCCGGGCACGAGGGGCCTGGCCTGGCCAGGCTGGGGGAGGGTCCAGCCCAGGACCGCAGGATGTCGCAACAACACATTTCATCAGAGTGATGCCCAAAGGGGAGGGCAGGGTGTGCAGAGTGGTCCAGCCCTGCCTGTCCCACCCTCCACATCAGTATGGAGCCGGGTCCTTTTATAAAAGGCACCAGGGGCCTCGGTGAGCCATTCCCCAGCCATCACAGCAGCCAGGAGAAACCCATGGCTCAGGCACCCAAGGCTCAGGGACCCATGGCTGAAGCACCCGAGGCAGAGGCGCCCGTGGCTGAGACAACCGAGGCTGAAGTACCCGAGGCTGAGGCAACCATGGCCGAAGTACCCGAGGCTGAGGCACCCGTAGTTGATGCACCCGTGGCTGAGGCACCCGAGGCTGAAGCACTGCACCCGAGGCTGAGGTACCCGTGGCTGAGGCGCCCGTGGATGCAGCAACTGTGGCTGAGGCACTTGTTGCTAGAGGAACCCGTGGCTGAGAAACAGGTGGCTGAGGCACCCGTGGCTGATGCACCCGTGGCTGAGGCACCCGTGGCTGAGGCACCCGTGGCTGAGGCACCCGAAGCTGAAGCACTGCACCCGAGGCTGAGGTACCCATGGCAGAGAAAATCGTGCCTGCATGAAGTGTTGCTGAGGCCCTTGTTGCTAGAGGAACCCGTACCTGAGGAACCCGTGGCTGAGGAACCCGTGGCTGACGCACGGCACCCGAGGCGGGG
>NW_005871724.1:279187-299183 GCF_000147115.1 Myotis lucifugus | reverse complement strand
ATGACGATTCATCACAGTAGCAACATTACAGTCATGAAGTAGCAACGAAAATTATTTTATGGTTGGGTCACAACATGAGGAACTGTAGTTAAAGGGCCAGAAGGTTGAGAACCACTGGTCTAGACTCTTGGTTCTCACTCTGGAGTAGGCATCAGAACCACCTGGAAGGTTGTCCAGCTCCATCTCCCAGCCTCCCTTGCGGCTGGGCCCTGCCCCGGGGTTTCTCATTCAGAGCATGCTGATGCGCTGGCCCGGACCTCACTGAAGAACCCGGGCTGTGCCCTGTGTCTCATCGCCGCCCCCTGTGCACCACCCGCTCCGGAAGCCGTCCTGCTCTCCCTGGCGGGTTCGCTGATTCTCACGGCTCCCACCGGACTCTAGCATGACCCTCCCATGTCACTGTTTGCTTGTTTCTCAATGTCCAGACACAGCTGACCCTTAGAGCACCTGGAAAGAGATGGCAGCTGGGACACAGAGGAGGAGAGGAATGGAAACAGTGCTGAGCCGGCCGGTGTGGCTCAGTGGTTGAGCTTCGACTATGAACCAGGAGGTCAAACAGTTCCATTCCCAGTCAGGCACATGCCTGTGATGGAGGCAGCCGATCAATGATTCTCTCTCATCATTGATGTTTCTATCTCTCTGCCTCTCCTTTCCACTCTGAAATCAATAAAAAATATATATTATCAATGAAATATATCCTATCTAATAATAGACAAACATGGTAATTAACTGTACCTATGACACGATTCCCATTAGCTAATCAGAGAGATATGCAAATTAACTGCCAACCAAGATGGCGGCCGGCAGCCAGGCAGCTGAAGCAAACAGGAGGCTTGCTTGCTCCAGTGATGGAGGAAGCCAAGGTTCCCCGCCTGCCGCTGCCGGCCTCTGAGCTTGCACTCTAAGAAACAATGTTGCAAGTAAAGAAGCTAAACAATCCCCAGAAACCTGCTTTCAGCCAGCAGGGCTTCAGCCAGCAGGATCGCAACATTGTTTCAATTATAGAACCCAAACAAACCCCAGATTCCTGCTTTCAGCAGCTGAGGTCTCAGAGCTGCAGCTGGGCCTCAAAGCTAAAGCTGGCTCTCAGCTCCAGTGACAGCCATAGAATGTAAATAAATCCCAGAATAAAAAGAAAAAAGAAAAAAAGGAGAGGCTGGGAGCTTCAGTCGCCCGCCAGCCTGAAAACGGCCCTCAGCCCCTCACCCAGACTGGCAGGGCACCCCAGTGGGGACACCCACCCTGAAGGGGGTGTGACCAGCTGCAAACAGTCATCATCCCCTCATCCAGGTGGCCAGGCACCCCAGTGGGGACCCCAAACCTGAAGGGGTGTGACCAACTGCAAACAGCCATCATCCCCTCATCCAGGTGGCCAGGCACCCCAGTGGGGACCCCCAACCTGAAGGGGTGTGACCAACTGCAAACAGCCATTATCCCCTCATCCGGTGGCCAGGCACCCAAGCGGGACCGCCACCCTGAAGCAACAAGATGGCGGCTAATTTGCATACTGAAGGTGGGCAGCAGTGGGCAAGGTGGTCCACAGTCTGGGACCGGATCTGTGACCCTGCGGGGCGGGGGGCAGTGCTTGAGGCTGTCCGTGGTCTGGACCCAGATCCGTGACCCTGCAGGTCAGGGGGCAGTGCTTGAGGCTGTCCGCGGTCCCGGGACCTGGATCCGTGACCCTTCCCGACAGGGCGGCAGCTCGCACAGGGGCGGAATGGCCGGGATTGGGCAGGGCAGGACGCCTGGCTTCCGCCCAGCCCCAGTCACTCTGGGCAGGTGAGCAGCGCAGAGAGCCTCTGGACAGGGGAGGCAGGCCGGCGGAGGGCGGTCTATACTCCCCACATGGCGGTGGTAACAGCTGTGAGTGCACCAAGCGGAGCCTGCAGGCTGAGCTGAAGTAGTGCCTGCAGGCCATCAGTGCCCAGGAGTGGCTGCGCAAGATCCGCCTCCTGGCCCAGAATGTGCAGGATCGCAGGGACAGACACCGTGGCGGGCCAGACTGACGTCCTCCTGGCCACACCATGGGGGTTTGTGGATCTGCAAAGCCAGAGGCCTCCGGTGTGCACATCCCCCCTGGCATGCGAACATCCCCCAGCACACTGTCACCCTCCCGTGCCTGCAACAGTTACAAACCAAGGCGTGCACAAGTTCCCCCCGCCTCTCCACCCCACTTCCATCAACCCGGCATGCCTAACACCCCCACAGGATGTGCACACACCCCCTCTGATGCGCTCCCGTCCTTTGGAGAGTGTCTGGGTGTTCTGGGTGCTGAGGGTGGGTGCCTGTGAGATGACAGTGAGAGGGCGGAGTGGTGATGCCCTGTTCCACGGAGGCCAGTGCAGCTACAAGATCACCTCTGGGGGGTTAATGCAGGTGCTGAGGCGGGAGCAGGTGCAGACAGACACACCTGGTGGGCGCGGGCGGCCCTCTCTGAGGTGCTTTCGGTCAGCGTTCAAGATCAAGAGCCCAGAGGCGGAGAGGAATTCCGTCCTCTCAGTGAAACGGTGGGATAGTCGGGGCGACTGTAGAGGAGGAATGTGCACTTTGGGTGCCAGCACCCATGAGCGAAGGCTGTCCTGACTGAGCCTCGCTTGCTTGGGGCCTCGCGCACTCCTGCCGGGCAGAGGGTGACAGGACGTGCTTTTCGGAATTAATGAGAGAAAACGTTGATTCTCCTGCTGCCCACGAAGGTGGAAACTGAAGTGGGGAGACATGTGGGGAGTGAGCGAGGTTCCCTGTCTGGGGGTTCCAAATCTGCTGTTGGTTTATTTCACTGCTGACTAGAGATATACAGGGTGTCCCCCCAAAATATACACACACTGAATACCTACTAATTCCAATGGTTTTAAGCATAAGAAAGAAACAACAAAGGAGCTGTTATCTGTTAAAAGTGTGGGCACAAACAGGCAGTTGGACATTCCCGGAGGGGTCTCAGATTGGAGAGGGTGAAGGACAGACTGAGGGGCCCCTTCCCCCCTCCCCACCCCAGTGCATGAATTTCGTGCACCGGGCTACTAGTGTGTGTGTATATATATATATTCAATAAAATATATGTATGAAATAGTGCTGAGTCCTGCGGGCCTGACACTCCACGCTCCGCCCCAGTTCATCAATGCAGCTGGTCCTGAGGCAGCCAAGGCGTCACTTGTCAGGTTTTGCTGCTTTTCTGCGCCTGGAGCAGAAAAGCAACTGAGGCCCAGATGTTATCTTAGGGAGGAAGGTCAGGGGTCTCCACCGCGTGACCAGCGCCATGTGGGGAGGAAAGGCTATCCTGGGGGCACGTCCTTGTTTTCCCAGTTCTGCCCGTTGCTAGGCACCCAGCACCCCGCACACCCGTGTACCTCACCTACTGTCCTTGCTCTGCTCCTGTCTGTCTACCTGCCCACCGCCCTCCCAGCATCTTCCGCACCTCTCAGTGCTCTCTCCACCTCCGAGGGGTAACGCTTATCACCACCATTTCCTCAAACCTGATCCCAGGTTCCAGAACGTGTCCCAGAGCACGGAGACTGGAGCAGGAATCCCGGTGACGCCGGTGTGAGCTTCCCCCGGGGTCAGGGCGTGCAGTCAGGCAGCTCGTGGTGTGACCGAGCGCGGCCTCGGTGCATCGGCTGACCCATCACCCCAGGGATGTCCTCCAAGAGCCTCCGGCGGGGGCTTGTTTGGACGTCGGTCATCGCAGATGGAATGGGGTAAGGGGGGCGTGCTGGAGTGGTCAGCCCGCAAACAGCGTGCCTGGCGTCCTGAGTCACGCAGGGGGAAGAGGCCACGAGATGACGCAGCAGGAGCTGGGGGAGCTGAGGTGAGCTGCCCGCTGATGACCCAGGGGGTCTGAAGACAACCCGACCACCAGCCCCTCACTGGGCCCAACGTCCCTCCCTCAGACGGTGTCTCCCCCAGGCCCGCCTGACACCACAGGGACAGGGCCAAAGGCCAGGCCTTCACCCATTCCTCACTCAGCAGCCACACCTGCCCCCGGGGTGGGGGACACCCACGGGAAATGCACTACAAGCCGGGCACGAGGGGCCTGGCCCGGCCCGGCTGGGGGAGGGTCCAGCCCAAGGCCGCAGGATGTCGCAACAACACATTTCATCAGAGTGATGCCCAAAGGGGAGGGCAGGGTGTGCAGAGTGGTCCAGCCCTGCCTGTCCCACCCTCCACATCAGTATGGAGCCGGGTCCTTTTATAAAAGGCACCAGGGGCCTCGGTGAGCCATTCCCCAGCCATTGCAGCCGACAGGAGAAACCCATGGCTCAGGCACCCAAGGCTCAGGCACCCATGGCTGAAGCACCTGAGGCAGAGGCACCCGTGGCTGAGGAACCCGAGGCTGTGGTCCCTGTGGCTGAGGCACCCGTGGCTGAGGCACCCGAGGCTGAGGCACCCATGGCTGATGAACCCGATGCTGTGGTACCTGTGGCTGAGGAACCCGAGGCTGAAGTACCCGTGGCTGAGGTACCCGTGGCTGAGACACCCGAGGCTGAAACACTGCACTCGTGGCTGAGGCACCCATGGCTGAGGAACCCATGGCTGAGGCACCCGTGTCTGAGGTACCCATGGCTGAGGAATCCATGGCTGAGGAACCCGTGGCTGAGGCACCCATGGCTGAGGCACCCATGGTTGAGGAACCGCACCCGTGGCTTAGGCACCAGACCCATGGCTGACGAACCCGTGGCTGAGGCACTGTACCCGTTCCTGAGGCACCCGTGGATGAGGATGCGCACCCGTGGCTTAGGCATCCCACCCGTGGCTGAGGCACCAGTGGCTGAGGCACCTGTAGCTGAGGCACCCATGGCTGAGGCACCTGTAGCTGAGGCACCCATGGCTGAGGCACCCGAGGCTGAGGCACCCATGGCTGAGGCACCTGTAGCTGAGGCACCAGTGGCTGAGGCACCCGTGGCTGAGGCACCTGTAGCTGAGGCACCAGTGGCTGAGGCACCTGTAGCTGAGGCACCCATGGATGAGGATCCCGTGGCTGAGGGACCCGAGGCTGAGGCACCGTGGCTGAGGCACTGTGGATAACCTGAAGGGACGGAAGGGGGGCACGGGGAGGGATGTTGCAGGGAGGGAGGGGGCGCCTGGCTGCCAGGAAGCTCTTGGCAGCAGTGGTTTCTCTGGGGTGAGTGAGCTGATGGCCGTTGACTAATAAAACGCTTGTGAACTGATCCTGGTCTCAGAGAAACAGATTATTTCCTTAAAGCAGCGGTTCTCAACCTGTGGGTCGCGACCCCTTTGGCGGTCGAATGACCCTTTCACAGGGGCCGCCTAAGACCATCCTGTGTATCAGATATTTGCGTGACGATTCATCACAGTAGCAACATTACAGTGATGAAGTAACAATGAAAATAATTTTATGGTTGGGTCACAGCATGAGAAACTGTATTTAAAGGGCCAGAAGGTAGAGAACCACTGCTAAAGCCTCAACACCCCCCCCCACACACACACGCACACACCACAGAACTCCAGGTGGTCACTACGTGCGCATCCCTGCCCCTGTCGTGGCCCCGGGAGGACCGTGGGACCCGCATCCGTTCATTCAGCCAGGCAGGCATGGAGCCCCTCCTCAGACCCTGGCCTGCACCTTCCATCTCTCCAGGCGGGATTCCTCAGGTCACACCTCTTCGCGGGCGCAGAGCCACTGTTTTCCTCTTTAGCCACGAAGACCGTAGAACACAGTGACAGCCTGAGAGAGGAAGGGTCAGGGAGGACCGGGATCCCCAGCAGGGAAGGCCCGGCCGCAGGACCAGTGCCTCCAGGGAGCAGCCCGTGACTCGCGGAGGCCAGCAGGTCAGCGCCGACCTGGTTCAGGCAGCGGAGTCTCTTCTATCTGAGTCAGTGTCACCAGAGCAGGAAGGGCGTTGTCAGGGCCAGCCTGACAGGTTGAGCCGGGCTGAGGCAGGGAGGTGGGAATTGAGAAAAGAAAGAAAGACAGGAAAGCGGGGTCGGGAGGACCCCAGTTCTCGAAGAACTGAAGTAACTTTATTAGCCACACAATCCTATTTATACACAACACACTGAATAGGAGGTCTGTCAAGAGGAATGTATTCTTTCTTCCTCTTCATCTCTAAGGGAGAGACACAGCAGAAGGACAAATTCTCGGTACAACAAATCTCAGTAAATAGTTACAGACTTCTTGGTAATGTATGAAAGGCTGTTCTTATTCTACAAATGTTGCTCTCATTCTACTGATAATCGCCATCCAAACAAGTCTGGGAAAACTGTGTGGGTAAGGGTCCCAGCCTCGCTAGCCCCTTCAGGTGCAAGGACCTTCCCAGCTTACATCTGGCCCTCAACAGATCCCCCTTCTTTGTTTTTTTAGGCAAAGTTTATGTAGTTCTATTTGCAGGGATCGGATGCTGGATCCGATGGTTTGGAAGCAGACTTGAAGTAAACAGAAAGTAATGAGAGCAAGGATAGCAACAATTAATAGAGACCAAATAAAAGACTGTAATCCATGAAAGGACATGAGGCTTTGAATTTCATTAAAAATATTCTGTGCTACTTCGCTAGAAGGCAACAGAGCAGAACCTGCATCTTTAATAGCTTGAATCTCTCCATGTAATCTACTGATGTCTAAAGTAGTTAGTCTGATCCCAAACTCCTAACAGGTGGTTGCAAACCCGATCCCAATGCCACATAGTACCATTATATATCTTGGGGGTGACACAAATCCAATCAAACTCAGCATGACACCGAAGGGTAGAACGCACTTTCAAGCTGTGCATTTGATCTCCTATAAGGAGGACAGCTTCTTCTAGTGCATTGAGCCTTTGTACTATTTTCTTATCTATGAGCTCTTGAGCTCCTAAGGCATCCGAAACATTTTCCCCAAGCCATCCACAAAATGAGCTGTGTGTATTTCCTGGGTTAAAGCTATGGCTGCAGTAGTGGCAGTAGCAATGAGGGAGAATAGAGTCACGAGGCCAGCAATAAGCACTCCGATGAACCTCTTAGGGGGGCTCAGCAAACCATTCAGTTCCCCTAATACCTGGGAGCCTGTATCCCTGTACCAAGGTCCGGTAATATTAACTGGGGCATGACAAAGGAAGGCTGATGTAATGCAACCACCTCATCAACAAAGGTGTATCTAGACATACATTTAGACAAGTTTCAATGAGTACAAGAAATTGTATACAAGTTGCCCTTAAGTACAATATCTGCAATTCCAATAAGGAGAAGGTAAGGAGGAGGTACACAAGCAGTAAGACCTGTGATCACTGTAAGGTTATCATGATGCAAAGAAATGCTACCTAAAGCGGCCATAAGCTTAAATATTTCGAACTGTATTCCTCCCTGCTTGGTGGTGAGTATCTCTTCTACCCAGCCTCCAGGGGTCTCTCTAGCCTTAAAACTACTTCTGCTAGATAGCGGGTTGGAATAGGACCAATCAAGTAACTGAAAGGAATTGTTAATGGGAGTAGGTACCACAGCTATCTCATGACGGCCATGTCGCCAAGGTGGATACTTCCGGAATAGCCTGTATTCATTATACAAACATGGAGGCAATTTGGGCGGGACACCCTGAGAGACAGTATGGGTGATGTCAGGCAAGCCATATATAGTAAGGAACCATTCTCGTCGGATCCACCCCTCATACTCTTCAGGATCTCCACCTCTGCTAATGCCATGGGTATACCTTGGTGAAGGTTCTACAGTAAGACAGTTATTCCAATATTTAATGGCTGTAAAACATATGGGGACCCTGGTTGACCTTCCCTCATATCTATAATCCCCTACCCATTGAGGAGTAAGAAAATCTGCACTTGATTGGCCCATGATATCTGTATCATTAACAAAAACAGGAACGCTGAGGTCATCCCAAGTAACGGCCCTGAGAAAGGGCGGATCTGGAATGTATGCCCAGTATGGAGTCTGAGCATCACAGACCTGAACAGCCAAAATTGACAGCAGGGCTAGAAACAAAGTCTTAGCAGTTCGTTGTGCTCCTTGGCGAGCCACCATGGCCTCGGCCTCCGTTGTCAGCTTCTTCAACTGTCTCCAAGTTGGTGGAGATGTCCTCCGAGTCATCTGTGATCTCCGTGGCGGCGGTGGCGGCACGGGCGCTAGTGGACCGACTCGTAGCCTCTTGAATGGTGGAGTGAGTTCTTGTTCCACTTCGTTTTCTATCTCTGGATTGTTTTTTCTCTTGTCTTCATGGCTCGAGCATTCCTGATAATTCTCTTCTGTTGCATGAATCCACATGGTCTTGGAGTTGTTTTCTGAAAATATACAAATGTATACTCGACCAAAGGTTAATAATTATTTTTGCTCAAATGAATTTCCTTTGGCTTATTTTGACACCACGTATGTTTTTCATGGGTGTCTTGCTATTAGCATTATAAATGAAAAAATTAATTTTCTAGTAAAAATATTAAAGCAATTAAGGCATTTACTTAAAAGGTTATTATTCCACTATCCCCCATTTTTTATTTTTTAATATTAGGAGGTTTGGGGAAATTTTTTAGTGTAGTCTTGATAACTTTTAATTTTAATTTTTTGTATAAAAATATGACTGCTTTAGGTTTATAGTATGTTAAACAATTTATCTATGAAATGAAAATTTTGGTTAATACTTCTTGAGCTAGTTTTAATTAATCTGAAAACTTGACTATTATTTTACTGTCAAATTTAATACTTTAATAGCAATCTTAGTTTATACTGTAAATATTAATGGAAAGGATCATTTTGTATCCTTGAGAAAGCCCTGAGCATTCCTGGTGTTAAGCTGGATTTAGATATAGGGTAGCTGCTGTTAGCTAAGTCTCTGTTATCTGGGTATCGATCTCGGCTGGGCTAAGTCTCTTTCTGTTATCTGGGTCCCGATTTGAGCTGGGCATGGGAAGCGCAGCAGCCACGGGGACAGGAGACCTACCTCAGAAGGGGCGAGTGTTCAAGCCCCTGCACAATGGGGGGGGGGGGGGAGGATCTGTGCCCCACCTCTGTTGACCCCCAAGTTCTCCCCTGAGGCCCCTTGCGACTGTGCCTGTCATAGGTTGCCCCTCCCTGAGGGGTCTTACCCGTCATTGACTAACCAGCCATCCTCTGGGGCCAAGCAGGGTGATGTGAGGTTTAGTTCTGTCTCCTTGGTAGCGTATGCCCCTGTGGCCTCCATGCCCAGTAACTGCCTTTGGATCCCCTCGCCAGCTGGCGGGGCCCCTGCATTGATCATGGGGAACCCAGGTTTCTTCTCTAGAGAGGGCTCAGCTTACGCCATTGGGCGAGAGACAGATCTATGGTACCAGCCACCATGAGGCTTTAACCTCAGTATGAACAGAGAGCTTAGGCAACAGTTGTAGGCAATTGGAAGAGGGACCCCCTTGGCAAAAAGGGCAAGAGAGGTCAATATAGAATGCTTAAGTGCCTTCCCAGGGGGCCTTCCACACAGTGGAAGGGATAAAATCCTTTCATGTTCTTATTAAGTTGCTGCCAAACAATTAGCTTGTAAGCTTGTTTGGAATAAATGTATAATATGCTGTAGTAAAATATTAAAAATTATTAATGAGCTTTTGTTATTTTAAATTATATCTTAAAATTCTACTGCTGTATTTTAAGAAATATTAAGTAAGATAACTTGTTTTGCCCTTTCTTAGAGGCAAAAACTTAAAATATATATTTATTAATATTTATTTGATAGAGCTTTCTATGTGATTTCAAGTATATTAAATTGGCTTTATTAAAAAATCCTTTAAGAAGAGAGAATATACTTTTGAAAACATTTCAGGGCCCATGAAATGACCTAAAGTCATTCCTTGATTATAGTTTTGAAATCTAACTTAAAAGACTATTAAATATATATGGGTATATATAATTTAAAGATTATATACCTTTTATAATTATTAAGAGATATCAATTAAATTAAAACTGATCTTTGTATATAAAACTTTTGGTTTGGATTATAGAATTTATCCTCTTCTTTCAATTAGACAAATGTTGAAATTTTACTATAATTATATGGTTTCTCCCAATTTATTTAACCAGAACTTTAAACTCTTAGCTGGCAAGTTAAATATTTAGCATTTCTTAATCAGTAACATTTTTAAGAATACACTTCAAAAATACAAGACATAATCAATAGATTTAATTCTATCCTCTAGATTTTTCATGAGGGAAATTTAGATTAGTATTTTAGCATTTTGTTATTTCAGAATATCTAATTCAATTTAGCTACCTCCTAAGCCTCGGGGTGCCATTGACTGAAAACAGGTAACCATTAAAATGCAAATTAGTTACATTCTTTCTACTAAGGATGGGAAACTGAGAAGCAAGCCTCTTTTTAAAAGTTGTCACTGGCAGGAAATTTTTGGCCTACCTGCTCTGTTGGGGGAAGGGAGGCTAGCCCTTCCTCCATTAGAAATTGCTTTGGGAAGCCAGCCTCAATTAAAGGGCGTAGCCGTCTTTTACCTGGGCTACTTAGATTTTATAATTAATATATTTCAATAATTCTTGAGATTTAAATCTAATTTATTATTTTAAGGCATATTCTTTAGCAAATTTTTGAAACAGAGACAATTTTACTGAATTTCCTTTTGGGCCTTGAAGTTAACTTTTTAATATCCTTTATCAGTATTTAAAAACTGTTCTTTATTATGGAAATGCCAATCCTGCTGCTAGAATCTAGCCAGCATCTTTTTTTCCTTTGGCTTAAATTTTCTATTTTTCTTAGGAAATAATCAGTCTTGGGTTTTATTTTGTACATTTGTAAAGAGATTTCAGCTCAGAACTCTATCTAAATGTCCAAAATCGGACAATGCGCACCTTAGTTCCAAGCTAGTTTTCTCTTTACACGTGTACAGAAATCCCAGATGTATTTTTAAATTTCAGATCTGGTGGCATTTGCTATAGCTGTATCAGAGATGCAAGGAAATCATCATTTCTTTTTTATGTGGGAGGTTTTAAATCTAATGATATTTTGTTTATTTCAGTAGGCAAGGGCAGCACCCAGGGCAGACAGAATGTCTTATTCCTATGGATCCAAGGTCCAGCCCGGCACTTCCAGGGGTTGCTCGGAATAGCTCTTGTATCTATTTTGCTCTCTGGGGCGGGCTAGGTGCTCTGTAGCCTGCTGGCCTTGAGACAGCACAGGGACAGGAGGGTAAATAGACAATGCCCCTGTTATTTGCCGTGGCTGGCTGGCCCCTTTTGGTAGTTTCCCGACTGGTGTTGAGGCAAAGAATTTCCCTGGATATCTGTCTTAGATTTACACTCATTTGCCCAATGTTTTCCTTTTTTACATTTAGGGCATAGTCCAGGTTGTTTGGGACCTCTGCCATTTCCTTTATTGATCCCTTTAGTAGAAGGACACTGTTTTGCCATGTGTCCTGTTCCTCCACAAGTAAAACACTTGTGTGTTTGACTTTTCCTTGGAACTGGTGCCGCACAAGGCAGCGGAGAGCGGCGGGAACGGCCCCCGCGGCTTCTCTTTTTCTTGCCAAGAAGCTTTAATGTTTCTAAAAAGCGTTCTAACACATCCTCTATATCACTGCCCTCTTCAGTTGCAGCAGAAAAATATTCTTTCTCCTCTTTTGCCTGAACAACACCTGTATTATCATCATGACAAAGAGCAGCAGGTTCCTCAAAATCCTCCTCATCTTGAGGAGTTAAATTATCTTTAAAAGTTACATTATTTCTTTTTAATATACTGTCTTTTTTAGACCCCTGTTTTGTGCTATCACACTGCTTCTCCTTTTTTTCTGGCTTAAGAGATGGTTGATTATGGTCATGCCTGGGATCTAAACAATCCCGTATTAAACTCCATAAGGAAAATGCATCAACTGGGGTCTTACTTGGCCCAAGGGCTTTATAATGATTGCGCATTTGTTCTCCAACTTTCTGCCACATGTCTAAGTTAACGGTTCCTTCCTCAGGAAACCAAGGGCAGACCTCTTGAATGAATTTTTAAAATTTTTCTACTTGCTTGTCATTAACCTTAGTTCCTTTACTGTTGAGTATAAACTTTAATATTTTCCCACAAAGGGCCTTTTCTCTAGATTCTAATTGCCCCATGCTTTACTCCCGATTACCAAAAAATTGCTCCTCCCTTACCTTTACGAGTGCACTCTTTCTCCAGAGGAGTTCCTCACTGTCTGCTTCCCTCCTCAGTCCCTGTTCGGGCGCCAGTTTGTCAGGGCCAGCCTGACAGGTTGAGATGGGCTGAGGTAGGGAGGAGGGAATTGAGAAAAGAAAGAAAGAGAGGAAAGCAGGTTTGGGAGGACCCCAGTTCTCAAAGAACTGAAGTAACTGTATTAGCCACACAATCCTATTTATACATAACACACTGAATAGGAGGTCTGTCAAGAGGAATGCATTCTTTGTTCCTCTTAATCTGTAAGGGAGAGACACAGCAGAAGGACAAGTTCTCAGTACAGCATATCTCAGTAAATAGTTACAGACTTCTTGGTAAGCCATGAAAGGCTGTTCTTATTCTACAAATGTTGCTCTCATTCTACTGATAATTGCCATCCAAACAAGTCTGAGAAAACTGTGTGGGTAAGGGTCCCAGCCTCGCTAGCCCCTTCAGGTGCAAGGACCTTGCCAGCTTACATCTGGCCCCCAAAAGAGCGTGCGACGCTGAGGGACCCTGAGCATGGTGGTGGACAGGCTGGCAGGAGGCTGGGGCTGGTTCCTGCGGGGGGGGCTGGCCCGTGTTTGGGATGAGGGAGGGTTACACAAAGGTAGGAGCAGACACACACGTGGGAGGAAAGCAGGGAAAAGCCCATGGCCCTGGCCGTGGCCGTGGTCGTGGCGCTGAGAGTGTGCGCCAGAGTGGACATCGCGCTTCCTTCTGTCCTGCTCCTTCGCAAGTGAGTACCATCCTGTGGGTGACAAAGTCACAGAAGCTGCGGCGGCACCAGAGCCCTCGCTCCCGGCCTCGCAGCTGGGGTGCAGGCTCCTGACCCGGGACCCTACACCCCGCCCTCACTTACCCCAGTTGATGCCAGGGGGCGGGGGGACTGGGACATCGCTCCCGGTTGCAGCAGGTGGGAGGAGAAGTTCCAGCTCCGGTCCTGCCCTGGCTCTGCAGGTCTCAGCGTCTTAAGGGAGAGAAGTCCCTCTGAGCCATCACCTGGGGGGCGGGGGTTGTGCCTTCCACCTGGGAAGCCAGACCTGGAGCCCGAGAATGGCACAGACGCTGCCCTCCAGGACCTGGCTTCTGTCCTGACAAGCCCCCGCCTTCACGAAGCCACTCCACCCCATGGCCCGGCTCCCCGGGAGCAGCTGCTTAGACATCCTTTCTCCAACCTCTGCATTCCCAAGGCTGGGCTGCCCTGGAATTTCTCTTGTCATCCTGGCTCCTCCAGGGCCTCCAACTGAGCAGATTCCTGCCCCAGAGACTAGCCTCCTCGGTCCTCTGAGTACCGGTCTCTGTGCCGGGCGCTGAGCGGATGCAGAACGCCCAGGCCTGGTGGTGACATCCACAGCCACCACTCAGTTCCCAGCTTGGGGAGGGGGACGGAGGGGGGACTGCATCCAGGTCCTCCTGAAGCCAGAGCCATGTCCAACCAGCAGTTTTTGTTGGTTGTTATTTTGATTGCCGAAGCTCTTTTTTTGAAATAAAACTTTATTGTTGAAAGTATTACATATGTCCCCCTGTGCCCCCCATCAATCCCCTCAAGCCCACCCCACCCCCTGCCCCAGGCCTTCACCACCCTGAAGTCTGTGTCCATGGCTTATGCAGATGCATACAACACACAGCTTTTTTTAAAATATGTTTTTATTGATTTCAGAGAGGAAGGGAGATGGAGAGAGAGATAGAAACATCAATGATGAGAGAGAATCATTGATCAGCTGCCTCCTGCACACTCCCAACGGGGGATGGAGCCCACAACCAAGGTACATGCCCTTGATCGAAATCGAACCTGGGACCCTTCAGTCCATAGGCCGATGCTCTATCCACTGAGCCAAACCAGCTAGGGCAGTGGTCGGCAAACTCATTAGTCAACAGAGCCAAATATCAACAGTGCAACGATAGAAATTTCTTTTGAGAGCCAAATTTTTTAAACTTAACCTATATAAGTAGGTACATTGTTATTAACTTAATTAGGGTACTCCTAAGCTGGCCTTTGCTAAAAACGTCCTCAATCTGATTGAGGTATGTTCGTTGAGGTCGACCCCTTCCAACTCTCCCATCCACACTCCTCTTGTATACTTGTTTCGTCTATCGCCTTTCGTTCATCCTCTCTATATGTCCAAACCATCCCAACATACCTTTCTCAATCCTCGACACTACATCTTCTTTCACTCCACAACGTTCCCTAAAAATAACTTAATAAACTTTACTTAAAGTTTTAAGTCAACTTCGCACTTTACGTTCGTGCCCCCATGTGGTACTTTTCGGAAGAGCCACACTCAAGGGGCCAAAGAGCCACAGATGGCTCGCGAGCCGCAGTTTGCCGACCACTGAGCTTGGGCAACAACCAGCATTTTTTAATGATTGCATGGAAATCAGGGGAAGGAGGGTACCATCACTTGACCATTATTAGCATATAGTGTGGTGGGCAGTTACACAGACAAGAGCAGAGCAAGGACCAGGTGCAGAAGGTCACCAGGGTGGCTAACAACCGGCAAAACTGGAAAACAAGGACCTCACCCCAGGGTGACCTTTCCTCCCCTAGTGTCAGGGCCAGCCTGACAGGTTGAACCGGGCTGAGGTAGGGAGGTGGGAATTGAGAAAAGAAAGAGAGACAGGAGAGCGGGATCGGGAGGACTACAGGTCAATCGAGGAACTGCAGCAAGTTTATTAACCACACAATGCCTTTTATACACAAAACACTGAATAGGAGGTCTGTCAAGAGGAATGTATTCTCTGTTCCTCTTCATCTCTAAGGGAGAGACAGAGCAGAAGGACAAATTCTCGGTACAGCAAACCTCAGGAAATAGTTACAGACTTCTTGGTAAGCCAGGAAAGGCTGTTCTCATTCTACAAAGGTTGTTCTCATTCTACTGATAACCGCCATCCAAACAAGTCTGGCAAAACTGTGTGGGTAAGGGTCCCAGCCTCACTAGCCCCTTCAGGTGCAAGGACCGTGTCAGCTTCCACCCGGTCCCAACAGATCCCCCTTCTTTGTTTTTTAGGCGAAGTTCATGTAGTCCTGTTTGCAGGGATCAGATGCTGGATCCGATGGTTCGGAAGAAGACTGGAAGTAAACAGAGAATAATGAGAGCAAGGATAACAACAATTAATTGAGACCAAATAAAAGACTGTAATCCATGAAAGGACATGAGGCTTTGAATTTCATTAAAAATATTCTGTGCTAGTTCCCTAGGAGGCAACAGAGCAGAACCTGCATCTTTAATAGCTTGAATCTGTCCATGTAATCTATTGATATCTAAAGTAAAGTTAGTCTGATCTCAAACTCCTAACAGGTGGTTGCGAACTCGATCCCAATGCCACATAGGACCATTATATATCTTAGGGGTGACACAAATCCAATCAAACTCAGCATCACACCTAAGGGTAGAACACACTTTCAAGCTGTGCATTTGATCTCCTATAAGGAGCACAGCTTCTCCTAGTGCATTGAGCCTTTGTTCTATTTTTTTATCTATGAGCTCTTGAGCTCCTAAGGCATCCGAAACATTTTCCCCAAGCCATCCACAAAATGAGCTGTGTGTATTTCCTGGGTTAAAGCTATGGCTGCAGTAGTGGCAGTAGCAATGAGGGAGACTAGAGCCACGAGGCCAGCAATAAGCACTCCGATGAACCTCTTAGGGCAGCTTAGCAAACCATTCCGTTCCCTTAATACCTGGGAGCCTGTATCCTTGTACCAAGGTCCGGTAATATTAACTTGGAGCATGACAAAGGAAGGCTGATGTAATACAACCACCTCATAACCAAAGGTGTATCTAGACACACAGTTAGACAAGTTGCAGTGAATACAAGAAATTGTATACAAGTTGCCCTTAAGTACAATATCTGCAATTCCAATAAGGAGAAGGTAAGGAGGAGGTACACAAGCAGTAAGACCTGTGATCACTGTAAGGTTATCATGATGCAAAGAAATGCTACCTAAAGCGGCCATAAGCCACGTGATAAACGCTCAACATCTCTCATCAACAAAGAACTGCCAGTTAACACTACAATGAGGGATCTCTCTCACCTGTCACAATGGCTACCATCAGTCACTCAACAAACAACAGTGCTGGTGAGGACGGGGAGAAAAGGGAACGGGACCCTGGTGTCTGCTGGTGGGAATGCACACGGTGCGGCCACTGTATGGCGTCTCCACAAAAAGTTGAAAATGGAACTGCCTTCTGCTCCACCGATCCACTCTGGGTACGCTATACCTGCAGGAACGCACAACGTGAGTTCAAAAGGATATGCACCCCCTGTGTTCATTGCAGCGTATGTACAATAGCCAAGACCTGGGAGCAGCCCCAAGGCCCATCACAGAGGAGTGGCTAAGGAGCTGTGGACGTCTGCACAGTGGAACACCACCGGCCCTAAAACAGACGGATATCTCTGTGACAGCACGGATGGGCCTGGAGAGCATTATGGTAAGTAAGCCAGACGGAGAAAGACAGGCGTCACATGATCTCACTCCTGTGGACGCTAGTGAACAAAATAAACCAATGAACAAAATAGAAACAGACCGCCCTGGATGGGTGGCTCCACCGGAGCATCGTCCCACACACCAAAGGCTTCAGGTTTGATCCCAGTTGGAGTGATCAGTGTTTCTCTCTCACATCAGTGTTTCTGCCTCTCCCCGCCTCCACCACCACTTCTTCTCTAAAGTCAATGAACATATCCTCAGGTGAGGATTTTTTTTGATAGAGCCCTGGGCAGTGTAGCTCAATGGTTAGAATGTAACCCCACACACCAAAGGGTTACGGGTTCGATTCCCAGTCAAGGGCATGTACCTGGGCTTCAGGTTCCATCCCCACCCCGGTAGGGGTGCATTCAGGAGGCAACCCATCAATGTGTCTCTCTCACATCAATGTTTCTCTCTCTCTGTCTCTCTCCCCTCCCTCCCACTCTCTCTAAATTAAAGTCAATGGAAAAATATCCTCAGGGGAGGTTTAACAACAACAACAAAATAGAAACAGACTCATAGATAGAGATCAAACTGACAGCTGTCAGAGAGGAGCGGGTGGGCTGGGTGAAAAGGGTGAAGGGATTAAGCAAAAAAGAAAGAAAAAACACCTCATAGACACAAACAACAGAATGGTGAGTATAAACGGGGAGCAAAGAGAGGTAAGAGGGGGGATAGATGGTGATGGAAGGAGAATTGGCTTGGGGTGGTGAACACACAATACCATATACAGTACAGCTGACATAGAACTGTACCCCTGAAACCTATATAATTTTATTACCTAATGTTACCCCAATACATTTAATTTTTTAAAAGATACATCAGCCCTAACCGGTTTGGCTCAGTGGATAGAGCAGGGATCCTCAAACTTTTTAAACAGGGGGCCAGTTCACTGTCCCACAGACCGTTGGAGGGCCGGATTATAGTTTAAAAACAAACTATGAACAAATTCCTATGCACACTGCACATACCTTATTTTGAAGTAAAAAACAAAACTTCAAAATAAAAAAAAAAGGCTCTCCTAACTTCAAAAAAAAAGGCCCTTCTAACTGCAAAATAAAATAAAAAAAATAGACCTCCTAACTCAGCCGTGGGCAAACTACAGCCCGCGGGCCAGGTCCAGCCCATTTGGCAGCAGCAGGCTCTGCACAGGCAAGCTCATGACTGGTCCGATCACACCAGAGACTGAGAGGAGGAGTCCAGAAACAGAGAGAAGGAGGGGAGTCGGAGAGTGCGGCCCACATTCCACACATGCCTACTGCGGGCCCGGACAAGTCCGCTGCTAAGCAACAGGCAGCGGCAGGCCAGATAAATGTTTTCGGTGGGCCGCATGTGGCCCGCGGGCCTTAGTTTGAGGGCCCCTGGGATAGAGCATCGGCCTGCGGACTGAATGGTCCGGGTTCAATTCCGGTCAAGGGCATGTACCTGGGTTGCAGGCTCAATCCCGGGTAGGTGATGTGCAGGAGGCAGCTGATCCATGTTCCTCTCTCATCGATATTTCTCACTCTCTACCCCTCTCCCTTCCGCTCTGTAAAATCAGTGAAGTATATTTAAAAAATAAAAAGGTACATCCGAGCCCTTTACATTCAACATCGACCACAGCTCTGTCTAGCGATAGCTGAAGACAGGCTACTGAGCCCTTCAAACTGAGAGCAGACGACTGTTTGGAAGCTGATTTCTAAAGCGACGTCCAATCATATACCATCTGGTTGACTTTGTTTGGTCTTCTTTTCACTTGTCTGCACAAGTTAACTAGCCCAGGGTCTATCTGGGTTTTAGCATCACAGCGCACACCTGAGCATTATGAAGATGAACACACGGAGTCGTAAAGTTTCAGTCGCGAAATGAGAGGGAGTTGAATGGGCTTCTCCCACTGCTGGAGTCCTAGCCTGCAGGCTCTCCGTGTGTATTCCCAACCCCAGGCACTCGGAATAATTTTTCAAACCTGACGTACAGTTTTATGTCTTTATTCTTCTATTTCAGTTATTCCAGGCTGTCTTCTGTTTAAAATGCAAATTGAACTTAATCGAAATGTTTTGAAAAGAAATCACTCCACACAAAAATTAAGGACAGGGAAGTTAACTTTCCAGCCTGTTGACCCGGCCTCAGGACAGTAGGAAGCACTGCAGGAATCCGGCTGCACACGTGCCATGGCCTGGCGTCTGTTCTCCACTCAGAGGGACACAGGTCCCTTTGGAATCCGACATGAACTTCTCACTGCACTGTCGTTCACAGTTCAATTCTCTGGGGAGAGCATGCCCACCCTTTTTCTGGACCAGCGGTTCTCAACCTGTGGGCTGTGACCCCTGTGGCGGTCGAACGACCTGTTCACAGGGGACGCCTAAGACCATCCTGCATATCAGATATTTACGTGACGATTCATCACAGTAGCAACATTACAGTAATGAAGTAGCAACGAAAATAATTTTATGGTTGGGTCACCACATGAGGAACTGTAGTTAAAGGGCCAGAAGGTTGAGAACCACTGGTCTCGACTCTTGGTTCTCACTCTGGAGGAGGCATCAGAACCACCTGGAAGGTTGTCCAGCTCCAGCTCCCAGGCTCCCTTGCGGCTGGGCCCTGCCCCGGGGTTTCTCATTCAGAGCGTGCTGATGCGCTGGCCCGGACCTCACTGAAGACCCCGGGCTGTGCCCTGTGTCTCATCGCCGCCCCCTGTGCACCACCCGCTCCGGAAGCCGTCCTGCTCTCCCTGGCGGGTTCGCTGATCCTCACGGCTCCCACTGGACTCTAGCATGACCCTCCCATGTCACTGTTTGCTTGTTTCTCAATGTCCAGGCACAGCTGACCCTTAGAGCACCTGGAAAGAGATGGCAGCTGGGACACAGAGGAGGAGAGGAATGGAAATAGTGCTGGCCCGGCCGGTGTGGCTCAGTGGTTGAGCTTCGACTATGAACCAGGAGGTCAAACAGTTCCATTCCCAGTCAGGCACATGCCTGTGATGGAGGCAGCCGATCAATGATTCTCTCTCATCATTGATGTTTCTATCTCTCTGCCACTCCTTTCCACTCTGAAATCAATAATAAAATATATTATCAACTATATATATATATACTAGAGGCCCGGTGCACAAAAATTTGTGCACTCGGGGAGTAGAGGGGGTCCCTAAGCCCAGCCTATGCCCTCTCCCAGTCTGGGACCCCTCTCGAGAAAATGACCTGCTGGCTTAGGCCTGCTCCCAGGTGGCAGAGGGCAGGCCCAATCCCTAGGTGCAGCCCCTGGTCGGGCTCAGAGCAGGTCGGATTGGGGAGTTGGGACGCCGCCCCCTGTCATGCACAGAACAGGGCGGATCTGGAGGTTGTGATGCCACCCCTAGTCCCGCTCAGGGTAGACCCATTGGGGGGTTGGGGCACCGCCCCTGTCACACTCAAGGCAGGGTGGATAGGGAGGTTGCGGCGCCACCCCCTGTCATGCACAGAGCAGGGCCGATCAGGGGGTTGGGGCGCTGCCCC
>NW_005871724.1:271108-278744 GCF_000147115.1 Myotis lucifugus | reverse complement strand
GAGTAGTCAGCCCCCAAACAGCGTGCCTGGCGTCCTGAGTCACACAGGGGAAGAGGCCACGAGATGACACAGCAGGAGCTGGGGGAGCTGAGGTGAGCTGCCCGCTGATGACCCAGGGGGTCTGAAGACAAGCCGACCACCAGCCCCTCACTGGGCCCAACGTCCCTCCCTCAGACGGCGTCTCCCCCAGGCCCGCCTGACACCACAGGGACAGGGCCAAAGGCCAGGCCTTCACCCATTCCTCACTCAGCAGCCACACCTGCCCCCGGGGTGGGGGACACCCACGGGAAATGCACTACAAGCCGGGCACGAGGGGCCTGGCCCGGTCCGGCTGGGGGAGGGTCCAGCCCAGGGCCGCAGGATTTCCCAACAACACATTTCATCAGAGTGATGCCCAAAGGGGAGGGCAGGGTGTGCAGAGTGGTCCAGCCCTGCCTGTCTCACCCTCCACATCAGTATGGAGCCGGGTCCTTTTATAAAAGGCACCGGGGGCTTCGATGGGCCATTCCCCAGCCATCGCAGCAGCCAGGAGAAACCCATGGCTCAGGCACCAAAGGCTCAGGCACCCATGGCTGAAGCACCTGAGGCAGAGGCACCCGTGGCTAAAGAACCCGTGGCTGAGACACCCGTGGCTGAGGCACTCATGGCTGAGGCACCCGAGGCTGAAGTACCCGAGGCTGAGGTACCCATGGCTGAAGTACCAGAGACTGAGGCACCCGTAGTTGATGCACCCATGGCTGAGGCACCCGAGGCTGAAGCACTGCACCTGAGGCTGAGGTACCCGTGGCTGAGGCGCCCGTGGATGCAGCAACTGTGGCTGAGGCACTTGTTGCTAGAGGAACCTGTGGCTGAGGAACCCGTGGCTGAGGCACCCGTGACTGAGGCACCCGTGGCTGAGGCACCCGAGGCTGAAGCACTGCACCCAAGGCTGAGGTACCCATGGCTGAGGGTCCCGTGCCTGCAGGAAGTGTGGCTGAGGCACTTGTTGCTAGAGGAACCCGTACCTGAGGAACCCGTGGCTGAGGAACCCGTGGCTGAGGAACCCGTGGCTGAGGCACCAGTGGCTGAGGCACCCGAGGCTGAGGCACCCGTGGCTGAGGCACCCGTGGCTGAGGCACCCGTGGCTGAGGCACCATGGATAACCTGATGGGACAGGAGGCGGGAGTGGGGAGGGACGTTGCGGGGAGGGAGGGGGCCTGGCTGCCAGGAAGCTCTTGGCAGCAGTGGTTTCTCTGGGGTGAAAGGGCTGATGGCCGTTGACTAATAAAACGCTTGTGAACTGATCCTGGTCTCAGAGAAACCGATTATGTCCTTAAAGCAGCGGTTCTCAACCTGTGGGTCTTGACACCTTTGGCGGTCGAACGACCCGTTCACAGGGGTCACCTAAGACCATCCTGCATATCAGATATTTACATGACGATTCATCACAGTAGCAACATTACAGTTATGAAGTAGCAACGAAAATAATTTTACGGTTGGGTCACCACATGAGGAACTGTAGTTAAAGGGCCAGAAGGTTGAGAACCACGGGTCTAGACTCTTGGTTCTCACTCTGGAGGAGGCATCAGAACCACCGGGAAGGTTGTCCAGCTCCATCTCCCAGGCTCCCTTGCGGCTGGGCCCTGCCCCGGGGTTTCTCATTCAGAGCGTGCTGATGCGCTGGCCCGGACCTCACTGAAGACCCCGGGCTGTGCCCTGTGTCTCATCGCCGCCCCCTGTGCACCACCTGCTCCAGAAGCCATCCTGCTCTCCCTGGCGGGTTCGCTGCTCCTCACGGCTCCCACCAGACTCTAGCATGATCCTCCCATGTCATTGTTTGCTTGTTTCTCAATGTCCAGACACAGCTGACCCTTAGAGCACCTGGAAAGAGATGGCAGCTGGGAAACAGAGGAGGAGAGGAATGGAAATAGTGCTGGCCCGGCCGGTGTGGCTCAGTGGTTGAGCATCGACTATGAACCAGGAGGTCAAACAGTTCCATTCCCAGTCAGGCACATGCCTGTGATGGAGGCAGCCGATCAATGATTCTCTCTCATAATTGATGTTTCTATCTCTCTGCCTCTTCTTTCCACTCTGAAATCAATAAAAAATATATATTATCAATGAAATATATCCTATCTAATAATAGACAAACATGGGAATTAACTGTACTTATGACACACTTCCCATTAGCTAATCAGAGAGATATGCAAATTAACTGCCAACCAAGATGGCGGCCGGCAGCCAGGCAGCTGAAGCAAACAGGAGGCTTGCTTGCTCCAGTGATGGAGGAAGCCAAGGTTCCCCGCCTGCAGCTGCCGGCCTCTGAGCTTGCACTCTAAGAAACAATGTTGCAAGTAAAGAAGCTAAACAATCCCCAGAAACCTGCTTTCAGCCAGCAGGGCTTCAGCCAGCAGGATCGCAAAATTGTTTCAATTATAGAACCCAAACAAACCCCAGATTCCTGCTTTCAGCAGCCAAGGTCTCAGAGCTGCAGCTGGGCCTCAAAGCTATATCTGGCTCTCAGCTCCAGTGACAGCCATAGAAGGTAAATAAATCCCAGAATAAAAAGAAAAAAGTAAAAAAGGAGAGGCTGGGAGCTTCAGTCGCCCGCCAGCCTGAAAACGGCCCTCAGCCCCTCACCCAGACTGGCCAGGCACCCCAGTGGGGACTCCCACCCTGAAGGGGGTGTGACCAGCTGCAAACAGCCATCATCCCTTCATCCAGGTGGCCAGGCACCCCAGTGGGGACCCCCAACCTGAAGGGGTGTGACCAGCTGCAAACAGCCATCATCCCCTCATCCAGGTGGCCAGTCACCCAAGCGGGACCCCCACCCTGAAGCAACAAGATGGCGGCTAATTTGCATACTGAAGGTGGGCGGCAGTTGGCAAGGTGGTCCACAGTCTGGGACCGGATCTGTGAGCCTGCGGGGCGGGGTCAGTGCTTGAGGCTGTCCGTGGTCTGGACCCAGATCCGTGACCCTGCAGGTCAGGGGGCAGTGCTTGAGGCTCTCCGCGGTCCCGGGACCTGGATCCGTGACCCTTCCCGACAGGGCGGCAGCTCGCACAGGGGCGGATCCGCCGGGATTGGGCAGGGCAGGACGCCTAGCTTCCGCCCAGCCCGTCACTCTGGGCAGGTGAGCAGCGCAGAGAGCCTCTGGACAGGGGAGGCAGGCCGGCGGAGGGCGGCCTGTACTCCCCACATGGCGGTGGTAACAGCTGTGAGTGCACCAAGCGGAGCAGCAGGCTGAGCTGAAGTAGCGCCTGCAAGCCATCAGTGCCCAGGAGTGGCTGCGCAAGATCCGCCTCCTGGCCCAGAAGGTGCAGGATCGCAGGGACAGACACCGTGGCGGGCCAGACTGACGTCCTCCTGGCCACACCATGGGGGTTTGTGGATCTGCAAAGCCAGAGGCCTCCGGTGTGCACATCCCCCCCTGGCGTGCGAACATCCCCAGCACACTGTCACCCTCCCGCCCCTGCAACAGTTGCAAACAGAGGCGTGCACAAGTTCCCCTCGCCTCTCCACCGCACTTCCATCAACCCGACATGCCTAACACCCCCACAGGATGTGCACACACCCCCTCTGATGCGCTCACGTCCTTGGAGAGTGTCTGGGTGTTCTGGGTGCTGAGAGTGGGCGCCTGTGAGATGACAGTGAGAGGGCGGAGTGGTGATGCCCTGTTCCCACGGAGGCCAGTGCAGCTACCAGATCACCTCTAGGGGGTTAATGCACGTGCTGAGGCGGGAGCAGGTGCAGACAGACACACCTGGTGGGCGCGGGCGGCCCTCGCTGAGGTGCCTTCGGTCAGCGTTCAAGATCAATAGCCCAGAAGCGGAGAGGAATTCCGTCCTCTCAGTGAAACAGTGGGATAGTCGGGGCGACTGTAGAGGAGGAATGTGCACTTTGGGTGCCAGCACCCATGAGCGAAGGCTGCCCTGACTGAGCCTCGCTTGCTTGGGGCTTAGCGCACTCCTGCCGGGCAGCGGGTGACAGGACGTGCTTTTCCGAATTAATGAGAGAAAACGTTGATTCTCCTGCTGCCCACGAAAGTGGAAACTGAAGTGGGGAGACATGTGGGGAGTGAGCGAGGTTCCCTGTCTGGGGGTTCCAAATCTGCTGTTGGTTTATTTCACCGCTGACTAGAGATATACAGGGTGTCCCCCCAAAATATACACACACTTTGAATACCTACTAATTCCAATGGTTTTAAGCATAAGAAAGAAACAACAATGGAGCTGTTATCTGTTAAAAGTGTGGGCACAAACAGGCAGTTGGACATTCCCGGAGGGGTCTCAGATTGGAGAGGGTGAAGGACAGACTGAGGGGCCCCTTCCCCCCTCCCCACCCCAGTGCATGAATTTCGTGCACCGGGCTACTAGTGTGTGTGTATATATATATATTCAATAAAATATATGTATGAAATAGTGCTGAGTCCTGCGGGCCTGACACTCCACGCTCCGCCCCAGTTCATCAATGCAGCTGGTCCTGAGGCAGCCACGGCGTCACTTGTCAGGTTTTGCTGCTTTTCTGCGCCTGGAGCGGAAAAGCAACTGAGGCCCAGATGTTATCTTAGGGAGGAAGGTCAGGGGTCTCCACCACGTGACCAGCGCCATGTGGGGAGGAAAGGCTATCCTGGGGGCACGTCCTTGTTTTCCCAGTTCTGCCCGTTGCTAGGCACCCAGCACCCCGCACACCCGTGTACCTCACCTACTGTCCTTGCTCTGCTCCTGTCTGTCTACCTGCCCACCGCCCTCCCAGCATCTTCCGCACCTCTCAGTGCTCTCTCCACCTCCGAGGGGTAACGCTTATCACCACCATTTCCTCGAACCTGATCCCAGGTTCCAGAACGTGTCCCAGAGCACGGAGACAGGAGCAGGAATCCCGGTGACGCCGGTGTGATCTTCCCCGGGGTCAGGGCGTGCAGTCAGGCAGCTCGTGGTGTGACGAGCGCGGCCTCGGGGCATCGGCTGACCCATCACCCCAGGGATGTCCTCCCAGAGCCTCCGGCGGGGTCTTGTTTGGACGTCGGTCATCGCAGATGGAGTGGGGTAAGGGGGGCGTGCTGGAGTGGTCAGCCCGCAAACAGCGTGCCTGGCGTCCTGAGTCACGCAGGGGGAAGAGGCCACGAGATGACGCGGCAGGAGCTGGGGGAGCTGAGGTGAGCTGCCCGCTGATGACCCAGGGGGTCTGAAGACAAGCCGACCACCAGCCCCTCACTGGGCCCAACATCCCTCCCTCAGACGGCGTCTCCCCCAGGCCCGCTTGACACCACAGGGACAGGGCCAGAGGCCAGGCCTTCGCCCATTCCTCACTCAGCAGCCACACCTGCCCCGGGGTGGGGGACACCCACGGGAAATGCACTACAATACGGGCACGAGGGGCCTGGCCCGGCCCGGCTGGGGGAGGGTCCAGCCCAAGGCCGCAGGATGTCCCAACAACACATTTCATCAGAGTGATGCCCAAAGGGGAGGGCAGGGTGTGCAGAGTGGTCCAGCCCTGCCTGTCTCACCCTCCCCATCAGTATGGAGCCGGGTCCTTTTATAAAAGGCACCAGGGGCCTCGGTGAGCCATTCCCCAGCCATCGCAGCCGACAGGAGAAACCCATGGCTCAGGCACCCAAGGCTCAGGGACCCATGGCTGAAGCACCCGAGGCTGTGGTCCCTGTGGCTGAGGAAACCGAGGCTGTGGTACCTTTGGGTGAGGCACCCGTGGCTGTGGTCCCTGTGGCTGAGGCACCAGAGGCTGTGGTACCTTTGGCTGAGGCACCCGTGGCTGAGGCACCTGAGGCTGAGGCACCCGAGGCTATGGTACCTGTGGCTGAAGCACCCGAGGCAGAGGCACCCGAGGCAGAGGCACCCGAGGCTGAGGCACCCATGGCTGAGGAACCCGATGCTGTGGTACCTGTGGCTGAGGAACCCGTGGCTGAGGAACCCTTGGCTGATGAACCCGAGGCTGTGGTACCTGTGGCTGAGGAACCCGTGGCTGAGGCACCCGAGGCTGAGGTACCCGTGGCTGAGATACCCGTGGCTGAGACACCCGAGGTTGAAACACTGCACCCGTGGCTGAGGCACCCATGGCTGAGGAATCCATGGCTGAGGAACCCGTGGCTGAGGCACCCATGGCTGAGGCACCCACGGTTGAGGAACTGCACCCATGACTTAGGCACCAGACCCATGGCTGACGAACCCATGGCTGAGGCACTGTACCCGTTCCTGAGGCACCCGTGGATGAGGATGCACACCCGTGGCTTAGGCATCCCACCCGTTGCTGAGGCACCTGTAACTGAGGCACCCGTGGCTGAGGCACCCGTGGCTGAGGCACCTGTAGCTGAGGCACCCGTGGCTGAGGAACCCGTGGCTGAGGCACCGTGGCTGAGGCACCGTGGATAACCTGAAGGGACAGAAGGGGGGCACGGGGAGAGATGTTGCGGGGATGGATGGGGCGCCTGCCTGCCAGGAAGCTCTTGGCAGCAGTGGTTTCTCTGGGGTGAGGGAGCTGATGGCCGTTGACTAATAAAACTCTTGTGAACTGATCCTGGTCCCAGAGAAACCGATTATTTCCTTAAAGCAGCGGTTCTCAACCTGTGGGTCGCGACCCCTTTGGCGGTGGAATGACCCTTTCACAGGGGTCACCTAAGACCATCCTGTGTATCAGATATTTACATTACGAGTCATAACAGTAGCAACATTACAGTGATGAAGTAGCAACCAAAATAATTTTATGGTTGAGTCACAACATGAGGAACTGTATTTAAAGGGCCAGAAGGTTGAGAACCGCTGCTAAAGCCTCAACACCCCCCCCCACACACACACACACACACCACAGAACTCAAGTTGGTCACCACATGCACATCCCTGCCCCTGTCGTGGCCCCGGGAGGACCGTGGGACCCGCATCCGTTCATTCAGCCAGGCAGGCATGGAGCCCCTCCTCAGACCCTGGCCTGCACCTTCCATCTCTCCAGGCGGGATTCCTCAGGTCACACCTCTTCACGGGCGCAGAGCCGCTGTTTTCCTCTTTAGCCACGAAGACCGTAGAACACAGTGACAGCCTGAGAGAGGAAGGGTCAGGGAGGACCGGGGTCCCCAGCAGGGAAGGCCCGGCCGCAGGACCAGTGCCTCCAGGGAGCAGCCCATGACTCGCGGAGGCCAGCAGGTCAGCGCCGACCTGGTTCAGGCAGCGGAGTCTCTTCTATCTGAGTCAGTGTCACCAGAGCAGGAAGGGCGTTGTCAGGGCCAGCCTGACAGGGTGAGCCGGGCTGAGGCAGGGAGGTGGGAATTGAGAAAAGAAAGAAAGACAGGAAAGCGGGGTCGGGAGGACCCCAGTTCTCGAAGAACTGAAGTAACTTTATTAGCCACACAATCCTATTTATACACAACACACTGAATAGGAGGTCTCTCAAGAGGAATGTATTCTTTGTTCCTCTTCATCTCTAAGGGAGAGACACAGCAGAAGGACAAGTTCTCGGTACAGCAAATCTCAGTAAATAGTTACAGACTTCTTGGTAAGCCATGAAAGGCTGTTCTTATTCTACAAATGATGCTCTCATTCTACTGATAACCGCCATCCAAACAAGTCTGGGAAAACTGTGTGGGTAAGGGTCCCAGCCTTGCTAGCCCCTTCAGGTGCAAGGACCTTCCCAGCTTACATCTGGGCCCTCA
>NW_005871724.1:233635-270816 GCF_000147115.1 Myotis lucifugus | reverse complement strand
TCGCTCCTGGTTGCAGCAGGTGGGAGAAGTTCCAGCTCTGGTCCTGCCCTGGCTCTGCAGGTCTCAGCGTCTTAAGGGAGAGAAGTCCCTCTGAGCCAACACCTGGGGGGCAGGGGTTGTGCCTTCCACCTGGGAACCCAGACCTGGAGCCCGAGAATGGCACACACGCTGCCCTCCAGGACCTGGCTTCTGTCCTGACAGGCCCCTGCCTCCATGCAGGCCCCCCCATAGCCCGGCTCCCTGGGAGCGGCTACTTGGAGATCCTTTCTCCGGAGTCTGCAGCTCCCACGGCTGGGCTGCCCTGGAATTTCTCTTGTCATCCTGGCTCCTCCAGGACCTCCAACTGCGCAGATTCCTGCCCCACAAACCAGCCTCTTCGGTCCTCTGTGAGCCCGTCTCTGTGCCTGGCGCTGAGCGGTTGCAGAACGTCCAGGCCTTGTGGAGACGTCCACAGCGACCGCTCAGTTCACAGCCTGGGGAGGCGGGGGGCATGGGGGGAACCTGCATCCAGGTCCTCCTGAAGCCAGAGCCATGTCCAACCAGCAGTTTTTGTTGGTTGTTATTTTGATGGTCAAAGCTCTTTTTTTAAAATAAACCTTTATTGTTGAAAGTGTTACATATGTCCCCCTGTGCCCCCCATGGATCCCCTCCAGCCCACCCCCCCCAGGCCTTCACCACCCTGAAGTCTGTGTCCATGGCTTATGCAGATGCATACAACACACAGCTTTTTTTAAAATATGTTCTTATTGATTTCAGAGAGGAAGGGAGAGGGAGAGAGAGATAGAAACATCAATGATGAGAGAGAATCATTGATCGGCTGCCTCCTGCACACTCCCCACTGGGGATGGAGCCCACAACAAGGTACATGCCCTTGACTGGAATCGAACCTGGGACCCTTCAGTCACAGGCCGACGCTCTATCCACGGAGCCAAACCAGCTAGGACAGTGGTCGGCAAACTCCTAAGTCAACAGAGCCAAATATCAACAGTGCAACGATAGAAATTTCTTTTGAGAGCCAAATTTTTTAAACTTAACCTGTATAGGTAGGTACATTGTTATTAACTTAATTAGGCTACTCCTAAGCTGGCATTTGCTAAAAATGTCCTCAATCTGATTGAGGTATGTTCGCTGAGGTCGACCCCTTCCAACTCTCCCATCCACACTCATCTTGTATACTTGTTTTGTCTATCTCCTTTCGTTCACCCTCTCTATAGGTCCAAACCATCTCAACATACCTTTCTCAATCCTCGACACTACATCTTCTTTCACTCCACAACGTTCCCTAAAATTAACTTAATAAAGTTTACTTGAAGTTTTAAGTCAACTTCGCACTGTATGTTCACGCCCCCATGTGGTACTTTGCGGAAGAGCCACACTCAAGGGGCCAAAGAGCCACAGGTGGCTCGTGAGCCGAGGTTTGCCGACCACTGAGCTAGGGCAACAACCAGCATTTTTTAATGATTGCATGGAATTCAGGGGAAGGAGGCTACCATCACTTGACCATTATGAACATATAGTGTGGTGGGCAGTTCCACAGACAAGAGCAGAGCAAGGACCAGGTGCAGAAGGTCACCAGGGTGGCTAACAACCGGCAAAACTGGAAAACAAGGACCTCACCCCAGGGTGACCTTTCCTCCCCTAGTGTCAGGGCCGGCCTGACAGGTTGAACCGGGCTGAGATAGGGAGGTGGGAATTGAGAAAAGAGAGACAGGAGAGCGGGATCAGGAGGACTACAGATCAATCGAGGAACTGCAGCAAGTTTATTAACCACACAATGCCTTTTATACACAAAACACTGAATAGGAGGTCTGTCAAGAGGAATGTATTCTCTGTTCCTCTTCATCTCTAAGGGAGAGACAGCCCAGAAGGACAAATTCTCGGTACAGCAAATCTCAGTAAATAGTTACAGACTTCTTGGTAAGCCATGAAAGGCTGTTCTCATTCTACAAAGGTTGCTCTCATTCTACTGATAACCGCCATCCAAACAAGTCTGGCAAAACTGTGTGGGTAAGGGTCCAGCCTCGCTACCCCTTCAGGTGCAAGGACCATGTCAGCTTCCATCCGGTCTCCAACAGATCCCCCTTCCTTCTTTTTTAGGCGAAGTTCATGTAGTCCTATTTGCAGGGATCGGATGCTGGATCCGATGGTTCGGAAGCAGACTGGAAGTAAACAGAGAATAATGAGAGCAAGGATAACAACAATTGATAGAGACCAAATAAAAGACTGTAATCCATGAAACGGCATGAGGCTTTGAATTTCATTAAAAATATTCTGTGCTACTTTGCTAGGAGGCAACAGAGCAGAACCTGCATCTTTAATAGCTTGAATCTCTCCATGTAATCTACTGATGTCTAAAGTAAAGTTCGTCTGATCCCAAACTCCTAACAGGTGGTTGCGAACTCAATCCCAATACCACATAGTACCATTATATATCTTAGGAGTGACACAAATCCAATCAAACTCAGCAAGACACCGAAAGGGTAGAACACACTTTCAAGCTGTGCATTTGATCTCCTAGAAGGAGCACAGCTTCTCCTAGTGCATTGAGCCTTTGTTCTATTTTCTTATCTATGAGCTCTTGAGCTCCTGACGCATCCGAAACGTTCTTCGCCAAGCCATCCACAAAATGAGCTGTGTGTATTTCCTGGGTTAAAGCTATGGCTGCAGTAGTGGCAGTAGCAATGAGGGAGAATAGAGCCACGAGGCCAGCAATAAGCACTCCGACGAACCTCTTAGGGGGGCTCAGCAAACCATTCAGTTCCCCTAATACCTGGGAGCCTGTATCCCTGTACCAAGGTCCGGTAATATTAACTGGGGCATGACAAAGGAAGGCTGATGTAATACAACCACCTCATAACCAAAGGTGTATCTAGACACACAGTTAGACAAGTTACAGTGAATACAAGAAATTGTATACAAGTTGCCCTTAAGTACAATATCTGCAATTCCAATAAGGAGAAGGTAAGGAGGAGGTACACAAGCAGTAAGACCTGTGATCACTGTAAGGTTATCATGATGCAAAGAAATGCTACCTAAAGCGGCCATAAGCCACGTGATAAACGCTCAACATCTCTCATCAACAAAGAACTGCCAGTTAACACTACAATGAGGGATCCCTCTCACCTGTCACAAAGGCTACCATCAGTCGCTCAACAAACAACAGTGCTGGTGAGGACGGGGAGAAAAGGGAACGGGACCCTGGTGTCTGCTGGTGGGAATGCACACGGTGCGGCCACTGTATGGCGTCTCCACAAAAAGTTGAAAATGGAACTGCCTTCTGCTCCACCGATCCACTCTGGGTACGCTATACCTGCAGGAACGCACAACGTGAGTTCAAAAGGATATGCACCCCCTGTGTTCATTGCAGCATATGTACAATAGCCAAGACCTGGGAGCAGCCCCAAGGCCCATCACAGAGGAGTGGCTAAGGAGCTGTGGACGTCTGCACAGTGGAATACCACCGGCCCTAAGACAGACGGATATCTCTGTGACATCACGGATGGGCCTGGAGAGCATTATGGTAAGTAAGCCAGACGGAGAAAGACAGGCGTCACATGATCTCACTCCTGTGGACGCTAGTGAACAAAATAAACCGATGAACAAAATAGAAACAGACCGCCCTGGATGGGTGGCTCCACCGGAGCATCGTCCCACACACCAAAGGCTTCAGGTTTGATCCCAGTTGGAGTGATCAGTGTTTCTCTCTCACATCAGTGTTTCTCCAACTCCCCGCCTCCACCACCACTTCTTCTCTAAAGTCAATGAACATATCCTCAGGGGAGGATTTTTTTTGATAGAGCCCTGGGCAGTGTAGCTCAATGGTTAGAATGTAACCCCACACACCAAAGGGTTACGGGTTCGATTCCCAGTCAAGGGCATGTACCTGGGCTTCAGGTTCCATCCCCACCCCGGTAGGGGTGCATTCAGGAGGCAACCCATCAATGTGTCTCTCTCACATCAATGTTTCTCTCTCTCTGTCTCTCTCCCCTCCCTCCCACTCTCTCTAAATTAAAGTCAATGGAAAAATATCCTCAGGGGAGGTTTAACAACAACAACAAAATAGAAACAGACTCATAGATAGAGATCAAACTGACAGCTCTCAGAGGGTGGCCTGTGGGCTGGGTGAAAAGGGTGAAGGGATTAAGCAAAAAAGAAAGAAAAAACACCTCATAGACACAAACAACAGAATGGTGAGTATAAACGGGGAGCAAAGAGAGGTAAGAGGGGGGATAGATGGTGATGGAAGGAGAATTGGCTTGGGGTGGTGAACACACAATACCATATACAGTACAGCTGACATAGAACTGTACCCCTGAAACCTATATAATTTTATTACCTAATGTTACCCCAATACATTTAATTTTTTAAAAGGTACATCAGCCCTAACCGGTTTGGCTCAGTGGATAGAGCAGGGTCCTCAAACTTTTTAAACAGGGGGCCAGTTCACTGTCCCTCAGACCGTTGGAGGGCCGGACTATAGTTTAAAAACAAACTATGAACAAATTCCTATGCACACTGCACATACCTTATTTTGAAGTAAAAAACAAAACTTCAAAAAAAAAAAAAAAGGCTCTCCTAACTTCAAAAAAAAAGGCCCTGCTAACTGCAAAATAAAATAAAAAAAATAGACCTCCTAACTCAGCCGTGGGCAATCTACAGCCCGCGGGCCAGGTCCAGCCCGTTTGAAATGAATAAAACTAAAAAAAAAAAAAAAGACCTACCATTTTATGTAATGATGTTTACTTTGAATTTATATTAGTTCACAAAAACATTCCATCCATGCTTTTGTTCCGGCCCTCCGGTCCAGTTTAAGAACCCATTGTGGCCCTCGAGTCAAAAAGTTTGCCCACCCCTGTAAAAACAAATAAATCCTAACTTGTTCTTACCTCAGTCCTCAGGCAGCAGCAGGCTCTGCACAGGCAAGCTCATGACTGGTCCGATCACACCAGAGACTGAGAGGAGGAGTCCAGAAACAGAGAGAAGGAGGGGAGTCGGAGAGTGCGGCCCACATTCCACACATGCCTACTGCGGGCCCGGACAAGTCCGCTGCTAAGCAACAGGCAGCGGCGGGCCGGATAAATGTTTTCGGTGGGCCGCATGTGACCTGCGGGCCTTAGTTTGAGGACCCCTGGGATAGAGCATCGGCCTGCGGACTGAATGGTCCGGGTTCAATTCCGGTCAAGGGCATGTACCTGGGTTGCAGGCTCAATCCCGGGTAGGTGATGTGCAGGAGGCAGCTGATCCATGTTCCTCTCTCATCCATATTTCTCACTCTCTACGCCTCTCCCTTCCGCTCTGTAAAATCAGTGAAGTATATTTAAAAAATAAAAAGGTACATCCGAGCCCTTTACATTCAACATCGACCACAGCTCTGTCTAGCGATAGCTGAAGACAGGCTACTGAGCCCTTCAAACTGAGAGCGGAGGACTGTTTTGAAGCTGATTTCTAAAGCCACGTCCAATCATATACCATCCGGTTGACTTTGTTTGGTCTTCTTTTCACTTGTCTGCACAAGTTAACTAGCCCAGGGTCTATCTGGGTTTTAGCATCACAGCGCACACCTGAGCATTATGAAGATGAACACACGGAGTTGTAAAGTTTCAGTCGCGAAATGAGAGGGAGTTGAATGGGCTTCTCCCACTGCTGGAGTCCTAGCCTGCAGGCTCTCCGTGTGTATTCCCAACCCCAGGCACTCGGAATAATTTTTCAAACCTGACGTACAGTTTTATGTCTTTATTCTTCTATTTCAGTTATTCCAGGCTGTCTTCTGTTTAAAATGCAAATTGAACTTAATCGAAATGTTTTGAAAAGAAATCACTCCACACAAAAATTAAGGACAGGGAAGTTAACTTTCCAGCCTGTTGACCCGGCCTCAGGACAGTAGGAAGCACTGCAGGAATCCGACTGCACACGTGCCATGGCCTGGCGTCTGTTCTCCACTCAGAGTGACACAGGTCCCTTTGGAATCCGACATGAACTTCTCACTGCACTGTCGTTCACACTTCAATTCTCCGGGGAGAGCATGCCCACCCTTCGTCTGGACCAGCGGTTCTCAACCTGTGGGTCGCGACCCCTGTGGCGGTCGAACGACCCGTTCACAGGGGTTCGCCTAAGACCATCCTGCATATCAGATATTTACATGACAATTCATCACAGTAGCAACATTACAGTTATGAAGTAGCAACGAAAATAATTTTATGGTTGGGTCACAACATGAGGAACTGTAGTTAAAGGGCCAGAAGGTTGAGAACCACTGGTCTAGACTCTTGGTTCTCACTCTGGAGGAGGCATCAGAACCACCTGGAAGGTTGTCCAGCTCCAGCTCCCAGGCTCCCTTGCGGCTGGGCCCTGCCCCGGGGTTTCTCATTCAGAGCGTGCTGATGCGCTGGCCCGGCCCTCACTGAAGACCCCGGGCTGTGCCCTGTGTCTCATCGCCGCCCCCTGTGTACCACCCGCTCCGGAAGCCGTCCTGCTCTCCCTGGCGGGTTCGCTGATCCTCACGGCTCCCACCGGACTCTAGCATGACCCTCCCATGTCACTGTTTGCTTGTTTCTCAATGTCCAGACACAGCTGACCCTTAGAGCACCTGGAAAGAGATGGCAGCTGGGACACAGAGGAGGAGAGGAATGGAAACAGTGCTGGCCCGGCCGGTGTGGCTCAGTGGTTGAGCTTCGACTATGAACCAGGAGGTCAAACAGTTCCATTCCCAGTCAGGCACATGCCCTGTGATGGAGGCAGCCGATCAATGATTCTCTCTCATCATTGATGTTTCTATCTCTCTCTGCCTCTCCTTTCCACTCTGAAATCAATAAAATACATATATTATCAACAATATATATATATATATAGTCAATAAAATATATATATTTAATAGTGCTGAGTCCTGCGGGCCTGACACTCCACACTCCGCCCCAGTTTGTCACTGCGGCTGGTCCTGCGTCACTGCGGCTGGTCCTGAGGCAGCCAAGGCGTCACTTGTCAGGTTTGGCTGCTTTTCTGCGCCTGGAGCGGAAAAGCAACTGAGGCCCAGATGTTATCTTAGGGAGGAAGGTCAGGGGTCTCCACCGCGTGACCAGCGCCATGCGCGGAGGAAAGGCTATCCTGGGGGCACGTCCTTGTTTTCCCAGTTCTGCCCGTTGCTAGGCACCCAGCACCCCGCACACCCGTGTACCTCACCTACTGTCCTTGCTCTGCTCCTGTCTGTCTACCTGCCCACCGCCCTCCCAGCATCTTCCGCACCTCTCAGTGCTCTCTCCACCTCCGAGGGGTAACGCTTATCACCACCATTTCCTCGAACCTGATCCCAGGTTCCAGAACGTGTCCCAGAGCACGGAGACAGGAGCAGGAATCCCGGTGACGCCGGTGTGAGCTTCCCCCGGGTCAGGGCGTGCAGTCAGGCAGCTCGTGGTGTGACCGAGCGCGGCCTCGGTGCATCGGCTGACCCATCACCCCAGGGATGTCCTCCCAAAGCCTCCGGCGGGGTCTTGTTTGGACGTCGGTCATCGCAGATGGAGTGGGGTAAGGGGGGCGTTCGGGAGTAGTCAGCCCCCAAACAGCGTGCCTGGCGTCCTGAGTCACACAGGGGAAGAGGCCACGAGATGACACAGCAGGAGCTGGGGGAGCTGAGGTGAGCTGCCCGCTGATGACCCAGGGGGTCTGAAGACAAGCCGACCACCAGCCCCTCACTGGGCCCAACGTCCCTCCCTCAGACGGCGTCTCCCCCAGGCCCGCCTGACACCACAGGGACAGGGCCAAAGGCCAGGCCTTCACCCATTCCTCACTCAGCAGCCACACCTGCCCCCGGGGTGGGGGACACCCACGGGAAATGCACTACAAGCCGGGCACGAGGGGCCTGGCCCGGCCCGGCTGGGGGAGGGTCCAGCCCAGGGCCGCAGGATGTCCCAACAACACATTTCATCAGAGTGATGCCCAAAGGGGAGGGCAGGGTGTGCAGAGTGGTCCAGCCCTGCCTGTCTCACCCTCCACATCAGTATGGAGCCGGGTCCTTGTATAAAAGGCACCAGGGGCCTCGGTGAGCCATTCCCCAGCCATCGCAGCAGCCAGGAGAAACCCATGGCTCAGGCACCCAAGGCTCAGGCACCCATGGCTGAAGCACCTGAGGCAGAGGCACCCGTGGCTAAAGAACCCGTGGCTGAGACACCCGTGGCTGAGACACCCGTGGCTGAGGCACCCATGGCTGAAGTACCAGAGGCTGAGGCACCCGTAGTTGATGCACCCATGGCTGAGGCACCCGAGGCTGAAGCACTGCACCCGAGGCTGAGGTACCCGTGGCTGAGGTGCCCGTGGATGCAGCAACTGTGGCTGAGGCACTTGTTGCTAGAGGAACCTGTGGCTGAGGAACCCCTGGCTGAGGCACCCGAGGCTGAAGTACTCGAGGCTGATGCACCCGTGACTGAGGCACCCGTGGCTGAGGCACCCGAGGCTGAAGCACTGCACCCAAGGCTGAGGTACCCATGGCTGAGAGTCCCGTGCCTGCAGGAAGTGTGGCTGAGGCACTTGTTGCTAGAGGAACCCGTACCTGAGGAACCCGTGGCTGAGGAACCCGTGGCTGAGGAACCCGTGGCTGAGGCACCAGTGGCTGAGGCACCCGAGGCTGAAGCACTGCACCCAAGGCTGAGGTACCAATGGCTGAGGATCCCATGGCTGCAGCAACTGTGGCTGAGGCACTTGTTGCTAGAGGAACCCATGGCTGAGGCACCGCACCCGTGGCTGAGGCAGCGCACCCATGGCTGAGGCACCCGTGGCTTAGGCACCCGTGGCTGAGGCACCATGGATAACCTGATGGGCCAGGAGGCGGGAGTGGGGAGGGACGTTGCGGGGAGGGAGGGGGCCTGGCTGCCAGGAAGCTCTTGGCAGCAGTGGTTTCTCTGGGGTGAAAGAGCTGATGGCCGTTGACTAATAAAACGCTTGTGAACTGATCCTGGTCTCAGAGAAACCGATTATGTCCTTAAAGCAGCGGTTCTCAACCTGTGGGTCTTGACACCTTTGGCGGTCGAACGACCCGTTCACAGGGGTCGCCTAAGACCATCCTGCATATCAGATATTTACATGACGATTCATCACAGTAGCAACATTACAGTTATGAAGTAGCAACGAAAATAATTTTACGGTTGGGTCACCACATGAGGAACTGTAGTTAAAGGGCCAGAAGGTTGAGAACCACTGGTCTAGACTCTTGGTTCTCACTCTGGAGGAGGCATCAGAACCACCTGGAAGGTTGTCCAGCTCCATCTCCCAGGCTCCCTTGCGGCTGGGCCCTGCCCCGGGGTTTCTCATTCAGAGCGGGCTGATGCGCTGGCCCGGACCACACTGAAGTCACCGAACTGTGCCCTGTGTCTCATCGCCGCCCCCTGTGCACCACCTGCTCCAGAAGCCGTCCTGCTCTCCCTGGCGGGTTCGCTGCTCCTCACGGCTCCCACCAGACTCTAGCATGATCCTCCCATGTCATTGTTTGCTTGTTTCTCAATGTCCAGACACAGCTGACCCTTAGAGCACCTGGAAAGAGATGGCAGCTGGGAAACAGAGGAGGAGAGGAATGGAAATAGTGCTGGCCCCGCCGGTGTGGCTCAGTGGTTGAGCATCGACTATGAACCAGGAGGTCAAACAGTTCCATTCCCAGTCAGGCACATGCCCTGTGATGGAGGCAGCCGATCAATGATTCTCTCTCATCATTGATGTTTCTATCTCTCTGCCTCTCCTTTCCACTCTGAAATCAATAAAAAATATATATATTCAATGAAATATAACCTATCTAATAATAGACAAACATGGTAATTAACTGTACCTATGACACGCTTCCCATTACCTAATCAGAGAGATATGCAAATTAACTGCCAACCAAGATGGCGGCTGGCAGCCAGGCAGCTGAAGCAAACAGGAGGCTTGCTTGCTCCAGTGATGGAGGAAGCCAATGTTCCCCGCCTGCCACTGCCGGCCTCTGAGCTTGCACTCTAAGAAACAATGTTGCAAGTAAAGAAGCTAAACAATCCCCAGAAACCTGCTTTCAGCCAGCAGGGCTTCAGCCAGCAGGACCGCAACAGTGTTTCAATTATAGAACCCAAACAAACCCCAGATTCCTGCTTTTAGCAGCTGAGGTCTCAGAGCTGCAGCTGGGCCTCAAAGCTAAAGCTGGCTCTCAGCTCCAGTGACAGCCATAGAAGGTAAATAAATCCCAGAATAAAAAGAAAAAAGAAAAAAAGGAGAGGCTGGGAGCTTCAGTCACCCGCCAGCCTGAAAACGGCCCTCAGCCCCTCACCCAGACTGGCAGGGCACCCCAGTGGGGACACCCACCCTGAAGGGGGTGTGACCAGCTGCAAACAGCCATCATCCCCTCATCCCGGTGGCCAGGCACCCCAGTGGGGACCCCCAACCTGAAGGGGTGTGACCAACTGCAAACAGCCATCATCCCCTCATCCAGGTGTCCAGGCACCCAAGCGGGACCCCCACCCTGAAGCAACAAGATGGCGGCTAATTTGCATACTGAAGGTGGGCAGCAGTGGGCAAGGTGGTCCACAGTCTGGGACCGGATCTGTGGCCCTGCGGGGCGGGGGGCAGTGCTTGAGGCTGTCCGCTGTCCCGGGACCCGGATCCATGACCCTGCAGGTCAGGGGGCAGTGCTTGAGGCTGTCCGCGGTCCCAGGACCTGGATCCGTGACCCTTCCCGATGGGGCGGCAGCTCGCACAGGGACGGATCGGCTGGGATTGGGCAGGGCAGGACGCCTGGCTTCCGCCCAGCCCGTCACTCTGGGCAGGTGAGCAGCGCAGAGAGCCTCTGGACAGGGGAGGCAGGCCGGCGGAGGGCGGCCTGTACTCCCCACATGGCGGTGGTAACAGCTGTGAGCGCACCAAGCGGAGCCTGCAGGCTGAGCTGAAGTAGCACCTACAGGCCATCAGTGCCCAGGAGTGGCTGCGCAAGGTCCGCCTCCTGGCCCAGAAGGTGCAGGATCGCAGGGACAGACACCGTGGCGGGCCAGACTGACGTCCTCCTGGCCACACCATGGGGGTTTGTGGATCTGCAAAGCCAGAGGCCTCCAGTGTGCACATCCCCCCCTGGCGTGCGAACATCCCCAGCACACTGTCACCCTCCCGCGCCTGCAACAGTTGCAAACAAAGGCGTGCACAAGTTCCCCCCGCCTCTCCACCCCACTTCCATCAACCCGGCATGCCTAACACCCCCACAGGATGTGCACACACCCCCTCTGATGCGCTCCCGTCCTTTGGAGAGTGTCTGGGTGTTCTGGGTGCTGAGGGTGGGTGCCTGTGAGATGACAGTGAGAGGGCGGAGTGGTGATGCCCTGTTCCCACGGAGGCCAGTGCAGCTACCAGATCACCTCTGGGGGGTTAATGCAGGTGCTGAGGCGGGAGCAGGTGCAGACAGACACACCTGGTGGGCGCGGGCGGCCCTCTCTGAGGTGCCTTCAGTCAGCGTTCAAGATCAAGAACCCAGAGGCGGAGAGGAATTCCGTCCTCTCAGTGAAACAGTGGGATAGTCGGGGAGACTGTAGAGGAGGAATGTGCACTTTGGGTGCCAGCACCCATGAGCGAAGGCTGCCCTGACTGAGCCTCGCTTGCTTGGGGCTTAGCGCACTCCTGCCAGGCAGCGGGTGACAGGATGTGCTTTTCTGAATTAATGAGAGAAAACATTGATTCTCCTGCTGCCCACGAAGGTGGAAACTGAAGTGGGGAGACATGTGGGGAGTGAGCGAGGTTCCCTGTCTGGGGGTTCCAAATCTGCTGTTGGTTTATTTCACCGCTGACTAGAGATGTACGGGGTGTCCCCCCAAAATATACACACACTTTGAATACCTACTAATTCCAATGGTTTTAAGCATAAGAAAGAAACAACAATGGAGCTGTTATCTGTTAAAAGTGTGGGCACAAACAGGCAGTTGGACATTCCCGGAGGGGTCTCAGATTGGAGAGGGTGAAGGCCAGACTGAGGGGCCCCTTCCCCCCCCCCCACCCCAGTGCATGAATTTCGTGCACCGGGCTGTGGGTGTATATATATATATATATATAGTCAATAAAATATATGTATGAAACAGTGCTGAGTCCTGCGGGCCTGACACTCCACGCTCTGCCCAAGTTGGTCAATGCGGCTGGTCCTGAGGCAGCCAAGGCGTCACTTGTCAGGTTTCCCTGCTTTTCTGCGCCTGGAGCAGAAAAGCAACTGAGGCCCAGATGTTATCTTAGGGAGGAAGGTCAGGGGTCTCCACCATGTGACCAGCGCCATGTGGGGAGGAAAGGCTATCCTGGGGGCACGTCCTTGTTTTCCCAGTTCTGCCCGTTGCTAGGCACCCAGCACCCCGCACACCCGTGTACCTCACCTACTGTCCTTGCTCTGCTCCTGTCTGCCTACCTGCCCACCGCCCTCCCAGCATCTTCCGCACCTCTCAGTGCTCTCTCCACCTCCGAGGGGTAACGCTTATCACCACCATTTCCTCGAACCTGATCCCAGGTTCCAGAACGTGTCCCAGAGCACGGAGACAGGAGCAGGAATCCCGGTGACGCTGGTGTGAGCTTCCCCCGGGGTCAGGGCGTGCAGTCAGGCAGCTCGTGGTGTGACCGAGCGCGGCCTCGGTGCATCGGCTGACCCATCACCCCAGGGATGTCCTCCCAGAGCCTCCGGCGGGGTCTTGTTTGGACGTCGGTCATCGCAGATGGAGTGGGGTAAGGGGGGCGTGCTGGAGTGGTCAGCCCGCAAACAGCGTGCCTGGCGTCCTGAGTCACGCAGGGGGAAGAGGCCATGAGATGACGCGGCAGGACCTGGGGGAGCTGAGGTGAGCTGCCCGCTGATGACCCAGGAGGTCTGAAGACAAGCCGACCACCAGCCCCTCACTGGGCCCAACATCCCTCCCTCAGACGGTGTCTCCCCCAGGCCCGCCTGACACCACAGGGACAGGGCCAAAGGCCAGGCCTTCACCCATTCCTCACTCAGCAGCCACACCTGCCCCCGGGGTGGGGGACACCCACGGGAAATGCACTACAAGCCGGGCACGAGGGGCCTGGCCCGGCCCGGCTGGGGGAGGGTCCAGCCCAAGGCCGCAGGATGTCCCAACAACACATTTCATCAGAGTGATGCCCAAAGGGGAGGGCAGGGTGTGCAGAGTGGTCCAGCCCTGCCTGTCTCACCCTCCACATCAGTATGGAGCCGGGTCCTTTTATAAAAGGCACCGGGGGCTTCGATGGGCCATTCCCCAGACCCCGCAGCAACCAGGAGAAACCCATAACTCAGGCATCCATGGGTCAGGGACCTGTGCTTGAGGCACTTGTGGCTAAGGCAGCCGTCGCTGAGGCACCCGTGGCTGAGGAACCCGAGGCTGAGGCACCCGTGGCTGAGGCACCAGAGGCTGAGGCACCCGTTGCTGAGGCACCCGTGGCTGAGGCACCCGAGGCTGAGGCACCCGAGGCTAACCTAAAGGCCGCCATCATCATGATCATCCACGTTTTTACCCGCTATGCAGGGACACACAGCAGCGGGCGGAGCCTGAGCAAGGAGGAGCTGAGGGTGCTGCTGGAGAAGGAGCTCCCGGGCTTCCTGGAGGTGAGGCAGGGCAGGCAGGGGGCTCCCCGGGGGCAGGGCCAGCTGGCTGGGGGCAGGGGATGGGGGCTGTGGAGGAAGGAGGAAGGAGGGCATGGAAGGCAGAAGGGGCAGAAACTGTCCAGAGGCATGGAGGCGGAGAGACGCCCCCTGCCCCAGGGCCATGGACTCGCAGCTCCTCTAGGGGAGGGGCCCTGGCCTGGGCGGTCTTGACCGAGTTGGGGCACCCATGCACTGTGACCATGGCAGGGGCTGGGATGGGGGTGGGGGCGCAGGGACCGATCCAGGGCCATCCTTCCGAACTGTCCCTCTGTAAGCTGCCGGCCACCAGCGTCCCGGCCCACCCTCTGCTCGCTCGTCTTCCCTGTTCCCAGGACCCGTTGCCTGGTGTTCCTGAGACCGACAGGAATACAAACAGGAGGAGGTTCCATCTGGACCCCTGCCTGCCCTCAGCCACTGGCCTGGAGCCTCACAGGGGGGCTCCCCAGGGGCACTGCCCGCTAACCTCCCCTCCTCCCCTCCCTTTTCTCCCTTTCCCCCTCCCCTCACCCTTCTACTCTCCCCCACCCCTTCCCCTCTGCCTCCCCACACCCCTGCCTACCTGCTCTCTAAGGTCTGTGCCTACTCTGATTCTTTGTTGTTGTTAATCCTCACCTGAGGATATTTTTTGCCCTTGCTTTTTAGAGAGAGTGGAGGGGGGGCGAGACAGAGAATCATCAATGTGAGAGAGACTCATCCACTGGTTGCCTCCCGCAGGCGTCTCATCCAAGGCCAGCTCGAACCTGCATCTGTGGTACATCCCTTGACTGGAGTCCACCCTGAGATTAGGAATCTACCGCTCCACCCGCTGAGCCACACCAGCACGATTTGATTGCATAGAATTTAAGGAGTCAGGGCTGGGTCGCCTGCGCCCCCTGCTGCTGCTTTTGGGATCTGCACTGTGGTGGTGCTGGCACTGCCCCAGCAGGCTGGCAGAACCCCCACCACATCCTGAAAGAAAGCCCGGGGTTGGGGGTGAGGGACTCTGTCCAGGCCTGGGCGGATCCCCAGGTCCCTTCTCCCCGGGGCCTCAGGCCTGCTTTCTTCACCTGTAACGGGTGACACACCTTCCCCGCCCGTGGATTGAGGACTGGGGATCTAGGTAGGGGGCCAGCGTGGTGGCCGGTGGGATGGCGTTCAGTAGATATGAGGTGGGGAGTTTTCAGAGGGAGCACTCACAGAGCTCGCGGTGCCGAGGACAGAGCTGCGAGTGGGTGTGGTTCACGGTCCGTACATTACACAATCCTAAGGCAGTGGTCGGCAAATTGTGGCTCGAGAGCCACATGCGGCTCTTTGGCCCCTTGAGTGTGGCCACGAAGTTTCAATCGCACTGTACGTGTGCGCCCACACGTGGTATTTTGTGGAAGAGCCACACTAAAGGGGCCGCAATTTGCCAACCACTGTCCTAAGGAAACTCCTCACCCGGCCGTGTGGCTCTGTGGTTGAGCGTCAACCTATGAACCAAGAGGCCACGGGTCGAATCCTGGTCAGGGCACATGCCCGGGGTGCAGGCTCGATCCCCAGTGTGGGGCGTGCAGGAGGCAGCGATCCATGATTCTCTCTCATCAGTGATGTTTCTATCTCCCTCTCCCCTCCCTTCCTCTCTGAAATCAATAAAAATATATTTCAGAAAAAACAAAGACAATCCTCAAATGCATTGGGCACCCCCTGCCCCCCCAGAGCCGAGTCCACCCTCCCAGGTGCGGTGTCTGCACGCCCAGCAGGCCAGGCACAGCGTGGTCTCCTTCCCTCCGCCCAGCGCGGTGCCTGGCCGAGGCCGAGGCCCCTGTGGGCACCCCCTCACTGACCTGCCCCCTCTCTCCTCTAGAGCGAGGAGGACAAGGAGGACGCCATGGAGAAGGTGTTCAAGGGCCTGGACACCAACGGGGACGCCACAGTGAGCTTCCAGGAGTTCCTCCTGCTGGTGACGGAGCTCCTGGCGGCCTGTCACAAGCACTTCCAGGAGGAGGGAGCCAGCTGATGCCCCGCGGCCCAGCTCCTGGCCTCAGCATGGGGGAGGGGGAGGGAGTTGGGGGAGAAGGGAGGGCGCCTGGCTGCCAGGAAGCTCTTGGCAGCTGTGGTTTCTCTGGGGTGAGCGAGCTGATGGCCGTTGACTAATAAAACTCTTGTGAACTGATCCTGGTCTCAGAGAAACGGATTATTTCCTTAAAGCAGCGGTTCTCAACCTGTGGGTCGCGTCCCTTTTGGCGGTCGAACGACCCTTTCACAGGGGTCGCCTAAGACCATCCTGCATATATTTATATGACGATTCATCACGGTAGCAACATTACAGTTATGAAGTAGCAACAAGAATAATTTTATGGTTGGGTCACAACATGAGGAACTGTAGTTAAAGGGCCAGAGGTTGAGAACCACTGGTCTAGACTCTTGGTTCACACTCTGGAGGAGGCATCAGAACCACCGGGAAGGTTGTCCAGCTCCATCTCCCAGGCTCCCTTGCGGCTGGGCCCTGCCCCGGGGTTTCTCATTCAGAGCGTGCTGATGCGCTGGCCCGGACCTCACTGAAGACCCCGGGCTGTGCCCTGTGTCTCATCGCCGCCCCCTGTGTACCACCCGCTCCGGAAGCCGTCCTGCTCTCCCTGGCGGGTTCGCTGCTCCTCACGGCTCCCACCGGACTCTAGCATGACCCTCCCATGTCACTGTTTGCTTGTTTCTCAATGTCCAGACACAGCTGACCCTCAGAGCACCTGGAAAGAGATGGCAGCTGGGACACAGAGGAGGAGAGGAATGGAAACAGTGCTGGCCCGGCCGGTGTGGCTCAGTGGTTGAGCTTCGACTATGAACCAGGAGGTCAAACAGTTCCATTCCCAGTCAGGCACATGCCTGTGATGGAGGCAGCTGATCAATGATTCTCTCTCATCATTGATGTTTCTATCTCTCTGCCACTCCTTTCCACTCTGAAATCAATAATAAAATATATTATCAACTATATATATATATACTAGAGGCCCGGTGCACAAAAATTTGTGCACTCGGGGAGTAGAGGGGGTCCCTAAGCCCAGCCTATGCCCTCTCCCAGTCTGGGACCCCTCGCGAGAAAATGACCTGCTGGCTTAGGCCTGCTCCCGGGTGGCAGAGGGCAGGCCCAATCCCTAGGTGCAGCCCCTGGTCGGGCTCAGAGCAGGTCGGATTGGGGAGTTGGGACGCCGCCCCCTGTCATGCACAGAACAGGGCGGATCTGGAGGTTGTGATGCCACCATCAGTCCCGCTCAGGGTAGACCGATTGGGGGGTTGGGGCACCGCCCCTGTCACACTCAAGGCAGGGTCGATAGGGAGGTTGCGGCGCCACCCCCTGTCATGCACAGAGCAGGGCCGATCAGAGGGTTGGGGCGCTGCCCCCTGTCACGCACAGAGCAGGGCCGATCAGGGGGGTTGGGGCTCCATACCCTGTCATACACAGAGCTGCAGGGGGATCAGGGGGGTTCGGGAGCTCCCCCCTGTCACGCACAGAGCAGGGCCGAAAGGGGGTTGGGGCGCCACACCCTGTCACACACAGAGCTGCAGGGCGATCAGGGGGTTGGGGAGCTCCTCCCTGTCACTCACAGAGAGGCCCATCAGAGGGGGGTTGGGGCACCGCCCCCTGTCACACACAGAGCAGGGCGGATAGGGAGGTTGTGGCCCCGCCCCCTGTCACACACACAAAGAGCCACAGGGTGATCAGGGGGTTTAGGTGCTGCCCCCTGTCACGCTGATCCCGGTGCCAGGTGGCATATTACCCTTTTACTATATAGGATAGATGCCTGGTGCATGGGTGGGGCCGGCTGGTTTGCCCTGAAGGGTGTCCCGGATCAGGGTGGGGGTCCCGCTTGGGTGCCTGGCCAGCCTGGATGAGGGGATGATGGCTGTTTGCAGCTGGTCACACCCCCTTCAGGGTGGGGGTCCCCAATGGGGTGCCTGGCCAGCCTGGATGAGGGGATGATGGCTGTTTGCAGCTGGTCACACCCCCTTCAGGGTGGGTGTCACCACTGGGGTGCCTGGCTAGTCTGGGTAAGGGGCTGAGGGCCGTTTTCAGGCTGGTAGGCGACTGAAGCTCCCAACCTCTCCTTTTTTTCTTTTTCTATTTTTTATTCTGGGATTTATTTACCTTCTATAGCTGTCACGGAGCTGAGAGCCAGCTTTAGCTCTGAGGCCTGCCTCCAGCTCTGAGACCTCGGCTGGCTGAAAACAGGTATCTGGGGTTTGTTTGGCTTCTATAATTGAAACATTGTTGCAGCTCCGGCTCTGAGGCCTCTGCTGCTGAAAGCAGGTGTCTGGGGTTTGTTTGGCTTCTATAATTGAAATTTTGTTGCTTTCGGAGCTGTTGCTTTCAGAGCTCAGAGCTGGGCCGCGGCAGGCGGGGAACCTTGGCTTCCTCCATCACTGGAGCGAGCAAGCCTCATGTTTGCTTCAGCTGTGTGGCTGCCACCCGCCATCTTGGTTGACAGTTAATTTGCATATAGCCCTGATTAACCAATGGGAAGAGTGTCATAGCTACGGTTAATTACCCTATTTGTCTTTCATTAGATTAGATACATGAAATAGTGCTGAGTCCTGCGGGCCTGACACTCCAAACTCCACCCCAGTTCATAAATGCAGCTGGTCCTGCGTCACTGCGGCTGGTCCTGAGGCAGCCACGGCGTCACTTGTCAGGTTTGGCTGCTTTTCTGCGCCTGGAGCGGAAAAGCAACTGAGGCCCAGATGTTATCTTAGGGAGGAAGGTCAGGGGTCTCCACCGTGTGACCAGCGCCATGCGGGGAGGAAAGGCTATCCTGGGGGCACGTCCTTGTTTTCCCAGTTCTGCCCGTTGCTAGGCACCCAGCACCCCGCACACCCGTGTACCTCACCTACTGTCCTTGCTCTGCTCCTGTCTGCCTACCTGCCCACCGCCCTCCCAGCATCTTCCGCACCTCTCAGTGCTCTCTCCACCTCCGAGGGGTAACGCTTATCACCACCATTTCCTCGAACCTGATCCCAGGTTCCAGAACGTGTCCCAGAGCACGGAGACAGGAGCAGGAATCCCGGTGACGCCGGTGTGAGCTTCCCCCGGGGTCAGGGCGTGCAGTCAGGCAGCTCGTGGTGTGACGAGCGCGGCCTCGGTGCATCGGCTGACCCATCACCCCAGGGATGTCCTCCCAGAGCCTCCGGCGGGGTCTTGTTTGGACGCGGTCATCGCAGATGGAGTGGGGGAAGGGGGGCGTGCTGGAGTGGTCAGCCCGCAAACAGCGTGCCTGGCGTCCTGAGTCACGCAGGGGGAAGAGGCCACGAGATGACGCAGCAGGAACTGGGGGAGCTGAGGTGAGCTGCCCACTGATGACCCAGGGTGTCTGAAGACAAGCCGACCACCAGCCCCTCACTGGGCCCAACGTCCCTCCCTCAGACGGCGTCTCCCCCAGGCCCGCCTGACACCACAGGGACAGGGCCAAAGGCCAGGCCTTCACCCATTCCTCACTCAGCAGCCACACCTGCCCCCGGGGTGGTGGACACCCACGGGAAATGCACTACAAGCCGGGCACGAGGGGCCTGGCCCGGTCCGGCTGGGGGAGGGTCCAGCCCAGGGCCGCAGGATGTCGCAACAACACATTTCATCAGAGTGATGCCCAAAGGGGAGGGCAGGGTGTGCAGAGTGGTCCAGCCCTGCCTGTCCCACCCTCCGCGTCAGTATGGAGCCGGGTCCTTTTATAAAAGGCACCAGGGGCCTCGGTGAGCCATTCCCCAGCCATTGCAGCCGACAGGAGAAACCCATGGCTCAGGCACCCAAGGCTCAGGGACCCATGGCTGAAGCACCTGAGGCAGAGGCACCCATGGCTGAGGAACCCGAGGCTGTGGTCCCTGTGGCTGAGGCACCCGTTGCTGAGGCACCTGAGGCTGACCTACCCGAGGCTGAGGCACCCGTTGCTGAGGCACCTGAGGCTGACCTACCCGAGGCTGAGGCACCCGTGGCTGAAGCACCCGAGGCTGAGGCACCCATGGCTGAGGCACCCATGGCTGAGGCACCTGTGGCTGAGGCACCCAATGCCTGGGCACCCGATGCTGGGGCACCCATGGCTGAGGCACCTGTGGCTGAGGCACCCGTGGCTGAGGCACCCGAGGCTGGGGCACCTGTGGCAGAGGAACCCGTGGCTGAGGCACCCGAGGCTGAGGCACCCGTGGCTGAGGCACCTGTGGCTGAGGCACCCGAGGCTGAGGCACCCGTGGCTGAGGCACCTGTGGCTGAGGCACCCGTGGCTGAGGCACCTGTGCTGAGGCACCAGTGGCTGAGGCACCGTGGATAACCTGAATGGATGGGAGGGGGCCACGGGGAGGGATGTTTCTGGGAGGGAGGGGTGGCCTGCCTGCCAGGAAGCTCTTGGCAGCAGTGGTTTCTCTGGGGTGAGTGAGCTGATGGCCGTTGACTAATAAAATGCTTGTGAACTGATCCTGGTCTCAGAGAAACAGATTATTTCCTTAAAGCAGCGGTTCTCAACCTGTGGGTCGCGACCCCTTTGGCGGTAGAACGACGCTTTCACTGGGTCCCCTAAGACCATCCTGCATATCGATTCATCACAGTAGCAACATTACAGTGATGAAGTAGCAACGAAAATAATTTTATGGTTGGGTCACCACATGAGGAACTGTATTTAAAGGCGCCAGAAGGTTGAGAACCACTGCTAAAGTCTCAACACCCTCCCCCCCACCCCCCCACACACACACCACAGAACTCCAGTTGGTCACTACATGCGCATCCCTGCCCCTGTCGTGGCCCCGGGAGGACCGTGGGACACGCATCCGTTCATTCAGCCAGGCAGGCATGGAGCCCCTCCTCAGACCCTGGCCTGCACCTTCCATCTCTCCGGGCGGGATTCCTCAGGTCACACCTCTTCTCGGGCGCAGTGCCACTGTTTTCCTCTTTAGCCACGAAGACCTTTTCCTCTTTAGCCACGAAGACCGTAGAACACAGTGACAGCCTGAGAGAGGAAGGGTCAGGGAGGACCGGGATCCCCAGCAGGGAAGGCCCGGCCGCAGGACCAGTGCCTCCAGGGAGCAGCCCGTGACTCGCGGAGGCCAGCAGGTCAGCGCCGACCTGGTTCAGGCAGCGGAATCTCTTCTATCTGAGTCAGTGTCACCAGAGCAGGAAGGGGTGTGCGTCACCGAGGGACCCTGAGCGTGGCGGTGGACATGCTGGCAGGAGGCTTCGGCTGGTCCTTGGGTTGGGGGGCTGGCCCGTGTTTGGGATGAGGGAGGGCTGCATGAGGTTAGGAGCAGATGGGTAAAAGCCCATGGCTGTGGCTGTGGCCGTGGCGCTGAGAGTGTGCGCCAGAGTGGACATGGCTCTTCCTCTGTCCTGCTCCTTCGCAAGTGAGTCTCTATCCTGTGGGTGACAAAGTCACAGAAGCTGCAGTGGCACCAGAGCCCTCGCTCCCGGCCTCGCAGCTGGGGTGCAGGCTCCTGACCCAGGACTCTACACCCCGCCCTCACTTACCCCATTTGTTGCCAAGGGGGATGGGGGGACCAGGACAGCGCTCCCCGGTTGCAGCAGGTGGGAGGAGAATTTCCAGCTCCGGGTCCTGCCCTGGCTCTCCAGGTCTCAGCATCTTACGGGAGAGAAGTCCCTCTGAGCCATCACCTGGGTTGTGGGGGGGTTGGGGGGGGGGGGGTTGTACCTTCTACCTGGGAACCCAGACCTGGAGCCCAAGAATGGCACAGGCTGTGAAAAACTGATATAGGGTTAAGCCTCGGACTGACCTGTTGGCAAAGTCACATCAAGTCCCAGCTTAGAGGGCACAGTCCTCTTAGCATAATTAGGCTTGACCTTATAACACTCCCTAGATCTTATCTGGGAAGCTAATGGGATGAGGAAGTGCAGGAAGTGTAACCTTGGTCAAAACAAGTGAAACTCACAAGAACTGTATAACTATGGCAACCACTGCCTTGTTTACCTCTGAGTATAAAAAGCTTGGTGAGGCCTGAGCACAGTGGAAGTCCTTCTCCTTGAGTTGGACTTGCCCGGCTGGTCCCCCAATATTTCCAAATTATCTCGTGTCTTTTCTCTTTCATTTATGTGCGGCTCCTCTTCCAGACCCTGAACCCTGAACCACGCGGGACGTGGAGGGAAACACTTAGGACATCTGGCGCCCAACGTGGGGCTCTGGAAGTGAAGGTTTCGCTAGAGAAAAAAAAACGAAGTTTCACCAGCAAGGTGAGGAGCAAAGAATTCACCGGCAAGGTGGCACTGTAAAGGTAGGGAGTTATTTCCAACGCACACAAACATCCACAATCAGCTACAGTAGTCTGGAGCTGTAGGCGGGGTGGGAACGTTTTCTTAACCAGGCTTCCGCTTTAAAAAGAAAGTAGATTAGGCTTTTTAAAAAGTAAGAAACTTTATTATAGACTTTTGATTTGCATGTTTAAGGATAAAATTTTAAAAGGTTATCTCTTATAGTTTTGTGTGTGTGTTATTATAGAAAATAACCCTTGGTTTCTTGAAGAAGGTACGTTAGATCTTGAAAGTTGCCAAAAAAGTTAGTCAGAACCTGAAAAAAGGTCAGCAGCAGGATAAAACTTACCTAAAAAAAAAACTGTTTTTCCATGGAGAACACAATATTGCATTTGCTAGAGCCTTTTAGAGAGGCTGAGGAGGAGCCTCCTCGCCTGGTTCCCTTCGCTCCTCCTAGAGAGGAGCGGGAAGAAAAGTTGGAGGAATGGCCTTCACAGCCCCCTCCACCTCCACATCCATGTCCTAATCCTGAAATGATTAATTCACCGTTAATAGAATCACCTGTGCAAAAAGCCATCAGAGAAGTATTGAAGGACATGCCGGTGGAAGAAAGGCTTGCATTTCCTATCATGCAGATAGCTGACCCACAGCTCCCAAATCACATAATAAGACACCATGAAAAAATTGACTTTAAAATGATAAAGGCCTTACGTGAAAGTGTAGTTCAAAATGGTCCAATGGCTCCTTTTACAGGAGAAATTATGAATAATATTTCTGAAGCATTCTTAATTCCTCATGATTGGTATTCTCTAGCTCCTGCAACTCTGGATGGAGGGGATTATTTACTATGGAAGGGAGAATTTTTGGAGAAATGCCAGGAGCAAGCCCATACAAACCTCGGGCTGAAGGTTCAAATAACTTACGAAATGCTAGCAGGACTGGGACATTATAATGACGTGCAAACCCAGTGAAAGTATGTGCAACTGGCATATGAGAAATTAGAGCTTGTGGAAGGAAAGCTTGGTGGGCTTTACCAGCAAAAGGGGACTCTGAGGGAGTTTTTAGTAAATGTATACAGGGGCCTTTAGAATCATTTTCTGATTTTGTGGCTCGTCTCACTCGAGCAGTGAGACGACAGATTCAACATGAGATAGCAGGAGACATTTTAATTCAGCAATTAGCTTATTAAAACGCCAATGATGATTGTAAGAAATGCCTGATGCCTCTGAGAAAAGGTAGTACCATTACAGAAATGATTCGAGCATGTCAGAATGTGGGGTCAGGCACTTTTCAAGCGAATTTACTCGCTGCCGCTGTAAACGTAGAAAATAAAAGGTGTTATAACTGTGGAAAAACAGGACATTTTAGAAAAGAATGCAGGCAACTAAGAAGGACACAAGGAGGCGCTCTAGGGAAAGGCGCGAAATTCCCGCCTCCTGAGCTGATCAACATAGATCCAACCTCTGGGTGTCCTAGGTGCCAGAAGGGCTACCATTGGGCCAGCCATTGTAAATCAAGATTCCATAAAAATAGGCGGCCGTTACATCAAAACACAGGGTATGGCCAACCGCAGGGAAACGGCCAGCGGGGCCACCCCCAGCCCTGTCATTAAAAGGGGAGATCTGCCCTGCAAAGCCCACAGTGGACTCTCTGATTCGGGCCACTCCAGAGAGCGAAGGCCTAAATCTTAACAGTACTATAGCGGTCACTTTGACGCCCAAGATGGCTCGGCAAGCTGTTCCTACCGTAATCTGGGGACCTGTGCCACCGGGAACTTTAGGATTAATTTTAGGGTTGAGTGGAAACACTCTAAAAGAATTAACTGTTTTGCCTGGGGTCATAGATTCAGACTATGAGGGAGAGATTAAAGTTATATTAGAATGTAATCATATTATGCAAATTACTCCAGGACAAAGAATTGCTCAGATACTACTTTTACCTTATGTTCAGCAAGGCGAGGCTATAAACAGGAAAAGAGGGGCGCAAGGGTTTGGAAGCTCAGACATCTATTGGATATAGGAAATTAGCAAAACCCGTCCTATGATTAATTTGAGAATAGAAGGAAAAATGTTTAAGGGCCTAGTAGACACTGGAGCAGATGTCAGCATTATCAGCAAAGAATTCTGGCCTCCAAGTTGGTCCGTGGTAGAAGCTATGGACTCAATTAGGGGGGTGGGAGTTCCTGATAACACACAACGTAGTGCTGCAGTCTTAAGGTGGCAAGATGAGGAAGGACAGACAGGATGGTTTCAGCCCTACATTGTCTCTGGAATTGCAGTCAATTTGTGGGACCTGGATGTCGTAGAAGGTTTACAAGCTTGTATTATTACCGGCAAAGGACAGCAGTTTATAGCTCAGAAGGGATATCAGACTGGTCAAGGCATAAAAAACCCAGGAAGACGAGGATTAGGATATCAACCTTTTTAGGAGTGGTCACTGCTCAGTCTCCTCACCCCCATGCTGATCCTATACAATGGAAAGATGATAAACCTATATGGGTGGATCAGTGGCCATTAACCAAGGAGAAATTAGGTCATATTCATGAATTGATACAGGAACAGATAGGAGCTGGTCACATAGAGCCTTCCAATAGTCCTTGGAATACCCCTATATTTATTATACCTAAGAAGGTGGCAGGAAAATGGCGATTGTTACATGATCTTAGAGCAGTTAATGCTACTATGCATACCATGGGAGCTTTGCAACCTGGACTCCCAGCGCCTTCACAAATCCCTCTAGATTGGTCTCTTATAGTAGTAGATCTTAAGGATTGTTTTTTCACCATTCCCTTGGCACCTCAAGATAAACAAAGATTTGCCTTTTCAGTGCCATCTGTTAATAATATAGAACCCATGAGAAGATATCAGTAGAAGGTTTTGCCTCAAGGAATGGCCAATAGCCCTACCTTGTGCCAAAAATATGTGGCTCAAGCTGTTCAGCCTTTAAGGGACAGATATTCCCGATGTTACATTATCCATTACATGGATGACTTGCTCTTAGCAAGTCCACAGGAAGAGCAGACTTTGGAAATGTTTTTTCAATTAGAAAAGGAGCTCCCTAAATGGGGCTTAAAAATTGCTCCAGAAAAGGTACAGAAAGAGACACCTTTTAAATATCTGGGAACCATAATAGAAAACCAATGCATTAGGCCGCAAAAGGTGGAACTAAGAAAAGATTGCCTTAAAACTTTAAATGACTTTCAGAAATTATTAGGGGACATTAACTGGTTAAGACCTTACCTAAAAATCTCTACGGGAGAAATGACAAATTTATTTAATATACTTAGGGGTGACTCTAACCTTTCCTCACCCAGAACACTAACAGATGGAGCCAGAAAGGAGTTGCTAAGAATTGAGCAGGCGATATCCTCAGCCCAAGTAGCACGGGTACAGCCTGAATTGCCTTTATTGGGACAGATTAACCATACTGCAAATAGTCCCACTGGAGTCATCTTCCAAAATACAGACTCTACCGCTATTATTGAATGGGTCCACCTAGGGCATCGGTCTTCTAAAACTGCTATTACTTATGTAGAACTGATGGCTCAATTGATATCTCAGCTTAGAAAGCATTGCAGGCAGCTTAGAGGAGAACCAAAATGCATCTATCTTCCCCTCACTGGGAAGCAATTAGAAATGTTATTTCAGACTGATATAAATTGGCAAATTGGGTTAAGTGGATATTCAGGGGAACTTAGCTGTCACCTATTAAAAGATAAACTACTATAATTTTTATATTATACCCCCATTATTATACCAAAAAATACTAGGCAGGAACCTATCCCTGGAGCATTACTGTTTTTATTGACGGGTCATCTAATGGGCAAGCCGCCTATCATACAATAAATTCAGACCAAGTCATACTGACCAGTCATACTTCTGTGCAAAGAATTGAATTAGAAGCTATTAAGGCTGCGTTGCAAGATTTCCAACAGCCTGTTAACATAATTTCTGATTCCTCTTATGCTTTGGGCCTAGTAAGTAGAATTGAAACTGGCCGGTTGAAATGGCTCAGTGACCAAAGTTTATTCTTACTATTTCAACAAGTACAGCAGATTGTGCAGCAGAGACAATACCCTTTTTATATCACCCATATCAGGGCTCACAGTGTATTACCTGGCCCATTAACTAAGGGAAATGCACATGCTGATCAATTGGTTGCTTTAGTAAAAGAGGCTTCAGAGTCTCATCAGCTTTTACATCAGCCTGCCAGAATGTTGTCCAAACAATTCGCAATCTCTCGACAGCAGGCAAAACAGATTATCAAGGAATGTCCCACTTGCATGTTACATCTACCTCAAGGGCCTAACACAGGAGTCAACCCTAGAGGTTTGCTAAGGGACCATATCTGGCAAATGGATGTAACACATTATACTCCTTTTGGACGTCTTGGGGCATTGCATGTCTCTGTAGATACCTTTTCAAAAGTCCTATGGGCTACGGCGTCTACGGGAGAAACGGCAAAATAGGTTATTAATCATTGCCTAGCTGCTTTTGCCATCATGGGAATTCCAAAAATTATTAAAACTGATCATGGGCCTGCTTATACAAGCTGTCATTTCCAGGAATTTTGTAAAAGGTGGAAAATTCAGCACATTACGGGAATACCATATAATTCCCAAGGACAGGCCATTATTGAACGACAGCATCAGCGGCTAAAATCCCAACTTGAAAAACAAAAAGGAGAGATGATGGAGAAATCGCCTATGGGTAGGCTGCACCAAGTCTTGATTACTTTAAATTTTTTCATTTGTGATGCTGATGGAAAGATACCTTTGGAGCAACATTGGTGTCAGAATAAAACAAAAGAAAATGGTCTAGTTAAATGGAAGGATCCCGAATCTGGCTTATGGAAGGGACCTGACCCATTATTAACCTTTGGCAGAGGGTATGCTTGTATATTCCCAGAGAATTTTTCCAAACCCATGTGGATTCCTGCTAGAAATATTAAACTGCAACAGGGATCCAAGAGAGAAACTAGCCAGACTAATGAGGACCTTGCGCCTGGAGCCACACCATGCAGCTGCAGACAATCAACTACCTCAGCCACAGAGAGCAGCGACTCCAAGCAGTCCACTGAAGATGAGGAGCAGGAGGAGGATGAGCCGGACAACACACAGCCTGGAGACCACCTGGGGCATGGTAAAAAAGACAGTACAGACGCCTGACGCCTGAGAACGTCTTTCCTGCCATGCTAGCAATAATCATCTGTGCGGTAATATTACCTAGGGAAACTCCCCCCAAAGCATGTGGGGAAGGGAAGAAGGGAGCACATGGCGATCCAATATGGATGCCTCCTCCCCAAGTATTCTAATTTAAAATCTCCTTCTCGTAATTGAAAAGTTTTACAAAATTTAAGAATGCGTCTGGGATTTCTGTGCACGTGTAAAGAGAAAAACTGGCTTGGAACTAATGCATGCATCGTCCGATTTTGGACATTTAGATAGTTTTGAGCTGGAATCTCTTTGCAAATGTACAAAATAAAACCAAAAACTGATTATTTCCTAAGAAATATGGCAAATTTGACCCAGGGAAGAAATGCAGGCTGGTTCTAGCAACAAGATTGGTATTTTTCCATAATAAAGTGATTTTCAAAATGTTAATGAAGCCTGTTCCATAGTTAATCTTAAAAGCCTCAAAGAAATTCAGTAAAATTGTCTGTTACAGAAAATTTGCCAAAGTAACTGCCTTAAAATAATAATTGGATTTGAATCTCAAGAATTATTGAAATATATTAATTATGAAGGTCCTGTAGCCCAGGGAGAAGCTAGCTTAGCTCTTTGACATTTAAATGGACCAGGTTAGACCAAACTTGTTTCGCCAGGGGAAAACAGTCTTTCCCCGAGGCTGCGATCTCGTGGCCAATTTTGAAATTTCCCACCGGCAAGCAACCAGCAGGAAACAATGTAGCTATAAGTAAAAAATTATGGTCGCTTTAAAGTCAAGGGCAGGGCCAGGCCTGTTTGCCAGCCTCAAGCATGGTTTTCCAGAGCCGCTGGGAACTTGGGACCTTGAAGTTTACGGAATCAAATGATAAAAACTTATACCTAGGTATTTTGAAGTGAAATAATGCTGAAATATTGATCTGAGTGTGCCTCGTACGAAATCTAGAGGACAGAATTGAATATAATCTTTAAATCTTATATACACATATGTATTTGATGGTCTTTCAAGTTGAATTTCAAAACTATAACCAAGGAATGACTTTGAGACATTTCACGGGCCCTGAAATGTTTTCAAAAGTTTATTCTCTCTTTTTAAAGGATTTTTTAATTCAACCAAATTTAATGACTTTGACTTGAAATACATGACCTTGCGGCACTATCAGTCAACATCCAAGAAGTAACCATGTAGGTTACTTGGTTTAAAAGAAAAAGATTTTTCTTTTTAAATTGAAATTCTCCAAGTGTAACCCAGCTGTGAGAGGACGAGGATACGGATTAGAAATTACTCTGCAAGAAAATAATAGAGGTTTTTCCTTGAAACATCTGGAGGACTGTAATTAAATGTGCTAGGTTTAATACAGAAAGGTAAATAATTTGGATTTTTGCCTTAAATTTAATTAATGTCATTTCCAGTTTAAAATTGAATTGCCATGGCCTAGAGCAAAGAATATCCTTACATGATATTATTCTACAATGTCATTAATAATTTTTGGCCGAAAACCGGTTTGGCTCAGTGGATAGAGCGTCGGCCTGCAGACTGAAAGGTTCCAGGTTCGATTCCGGTCAAGGGCATGTACCTTGGTTGCGGGCACATCCCCAGTGGGAGATGTGCAGGAGGCAGCTGATCGATGTTTCTCTCTCATTGATGTTTCTGACTCTCTATCCCTCTCCCTTCCTCTCTGTAAAAAATCAATAAAATATATTTTAAAAAAAATAAAATAATAATTTTTGATATTTTACAACAGCATATTGTATACATTTATTCCAAACAAACTTACAAACTAATTCTCTGAATGTTTGGCAGCAATTTAATAAGTACATGAAAGCATTTAATCCCTTCCGCTGTGTGGAAGGCCCCCTGGGAAGGCACTTGAGCATTCTATATTGGCATCTCTTGCCCTTTTTGCCAAGAGGGTCCCTCTTCTCACAATCCAATTGCCTACAGCTGTTGCCTGAGCTCTCTGTTCATGCTGAGGTTGAAGCCTCATGGTGGCTGGTACCATGGATCTGTCTCTCGCCCAATGGCATGAACTGGGCCCTCCCTGGAGAAGAAACCTGGGTTCCCCAAGATATGTGATCAATGCCAGGGCCCCACCAGCAGGCGAGGGGATCCAAAGGCAGTTGCTGGGCATGGAGGCCACAGGGGCATAGGATACCAAGGAGACAGAACTAAACCTCACATCACCCTGCTTGGCCCCGGAGGATGGCTGGTTAGCCAGAGACAGGTAAGATTCCTCAGGGAGGAATGACCTAAGACAGGTACAGTTGCAGAGGGGACAGCAGGAGAGAACTTGGGGGTCAACAGAGGTGGGGCACAGATCCTCACGCCCCCCAACTATGCAGGGGCTTGAACACTCACCCCTTCTGAGGGAGGTCTCCTGACCCTATGGCTACTTTCCGCTTCCCATGCCCAGCTCAGATCGGGACCCAGATAACAGAAAGAGACTTGGCCCAGCTGAGATCAGTACCCAGACAACAGAGACTTGGCTGACAACAGCTACCCTATATCTAAATCCAGCCTAACACCAGGAGTGCTCAGGGCCTTCTCAAGGATGCAAAATAATCCTTTCCATTACTATTTACAGTGTAAACTAAGATTGTTGTTAGAGTATTAAATTTGACAGTAAAATAGCAGTCAAGTTTTCAGATTAATTAAAATTGGCTCAAGAAGTATTAACCAAAATTTTCATTCCATGGAAAAATTGCTTAACATGCAATGAACCTAAAACAGTCATATTTTTGTGCAAAAAATTAAAATTTAAAGTTATCTAGACTGCATTATAAATTTTCCAAAAAGCCTCCTAATAATTAAATCAAAAAAGGGGGGATAGTGGGAAAATACCATGTAAGAAAAAATATCCTGTAACTAAATTACATCTAGAAAAATTTTTTCATTTGTAATGCTAACAGCAAGACACCCAAGAAAACACACATGGTGTCAAAATAAGCCAAAAGGAAAATCATTTGGGCAAATATAAAAAGGACCCCCAGTAAAAATTTCTTTCAGAAAACAACTCCAAGACCATGTGGATTCCTGCAACAGAGAGGAATTATCAGGAATGCTCCAGCCATGAAGACAAGAGGAAAAACAATCCAGAGATGGAGGACGCTGATGACACTTTGCCATGCTAGCAGTCAGCAGCTGTGCGTCGCTGCAGGTTGCCCAGGATTAAACCAGACAGGGTCAGACCTGCATTGCCACCATTTGTCCACCATCCAGAACTGAAATATCATTGCTGACATGTACACAATAAGGAACTGTCGGACATTGAAACTTGGACTCAGAACTGTTGGACATTGAAATAGGAACCTAAAACATTTTTTGTTCTTGAAATGTTATGCTTAAGTTTTAAAATGTTTTGGGTTACGGATTGGCATTGTTATTGTTTTAATAGCCAAAGTTTTGTTCTGTTTTTAAAAATATATTTTATTGATTTTTTACAGAGAGGAAGGGAGAGGGATAGAGAGTCAGAAACATCGATGAGAGAGAAACATCCATCAGCTGCCTCCTGCACACTCCATACTGGGTATGTGCCTGCAACCAAGGTACATGCCCTTGACCGGAATCGAACCCGGGTCCCTTGAGTCCGCAGGCCGACGCTCTATCCACTGAGCCAAACCGGTTAGGGCCATAGTTTTGTTCTTGATGTTTAAGTTTTATTTTCATTATAGTAGCTTGATTTTAAAAAAGGGTGAGATGTGGGAAACTGATATAGGGTTAAGCCTCGGACTGACCTGTTGGCAAAGTCACAAACAAGTCCCAGCTTAGAGGGCACAGTCCTCTTAGCATAATTAGGCTTGACCTTATAACACTCCCTAGATCAGGGGTGGGCAAACTTTTTGACTCGAGGGCCACAATGGGTTCTTAAACTGGACCGGAGGGCCGGAACAAAAGCATGGATGGAGTGTTTGTGTGAACTAATATAAATTCAAAGTAAACATCATTACATAAAAGGGTACTGTCTCTTTTTTTTTTTAGTTTTATTCATTACAAATGGGCCGGATCCGGCCTGCGGGCCCGTAGTTTGCCTATGGCTGCCCTAGATCTTATCTGGGAAGCTAAGGGGCTGAGGAAGTGCAGGAAGTGTAACCATGGTCAAAACAAGTGAAACTCACAAGAACTGTGTAACTATGGTAACCACTGCCTTGTTTACCTCTGAGTATAAACAGCTTGGTGAGGCCTGAGCACAGTGGAAGTCCTTCTCCTTGAGTTGGACTTGCCCGGCTGGTCCCCCAATATTTCCAAATTATCTCGTGTCTTTTCTCTTTCATTTGTGTGTGGCTCCTCTTCCAGACCCTGAACCCTGAACCTCGGGATGTGGAGAGAAACATCTGGGGGGCCGGGTTGTGCCTTCTACCTGGGAACCCAGACCTGGAGCCTGAGAATGGCACACGCGCTGCCCTCCGGACCTGGCTTCTGTCCTGACAAGCCCCCGCCTTCACGCAGCCCCCCACCCCCAACCCCTCGCATGGCCCGGCTCCTCAGGAGCGGCTGCTGGGAGATCCTTTCTCCGATGTCTGCAGCTCCCACAGCTGGGCTGCCCTGGAATTTCTCTCATCATCCTGGCTCCTCCAGGGCCTCCAACTGAGCAGATTCCTGCCCCAGAGAACAGCCTCCTCGGTCCTCTGTGAGCCCGTCTCTGTGCCGGGCGCTGAGCGGATGCAGAACGCTCAGGCCTCGTGGTGATGTCCACAGCCACCGCTCAGTTCACAGCCTGGGGAGGCGGGGGGGCGGAGGGGGACTGCATCCAGGTCCTCCTGAAGCCAGAGCCATGTCCAACCAGCAGTTTTTGTTTGTTGTTATTTTGATTGCTGAAGCTCTTTTTTAAAAATAAACCTTTATTGTTGAAAGTATTACATATGCCCCCTTTGCCCCCCATGGATCCCCTCCAGCCCACCCTACCCCCCACCCCAGGCCTTCACCACCCTGAAGTCTGTGTCCATGTGTTATGCAGATGCATACAAGACATAGCATTTTTAAAAATATGTTTTTATTGATTTCAGAGAAGAAGGGAGAGGGAGAGAGAGATAGAAACATCAATGATGAGAGAGATCATTGATCGGCTGCCTCCTGCACGCTCCCCACTGGGGATGGAGCCCACAACCAAGGTAGATGCCCTTGACTGGAACCGAACCTAGGACCCTTCAGTCCACAGGCCAACGCTTTATTCACTGAGCCAAACCAGCTAGGGCAGTGGTCGGCAAACTCATTAGTCAACAGAGCCAAATATCAACAGTACAATGATTGAAATTTCTTTTGAGAGCCAAATTTTTTAAACTTAAACTATACAGGTAGGTACATTGTTATTAACTTAATTGGGGTACTCCTAAGCTGGCCTTTCCTAAAAACATCCTCAATCTGATTGAGGTACGTTTGCTGAGGTCGACCCCTTCCAACTCTCCCATTCACACTTGTCTTGTATACTTGTTTCGTCTATCTCCTTTCGTTCATCCTCTCTATATGTCCAAACCATCTCAATATACCTTTCTCAATCCTCCACACTACATCTTCTTTCACTCCACAACGTTCCCTAAAATTAACTTAATAAACTTTACTTAAAGTTTTAAGTCAACTTCGCACTGTACGTGCGCGCCCCCACGTGGTATTTTGTGGAAGAGCCATACTCAAGGGGCCAAAGAGCCGCATGTGGTTCGGAAGGCGAGGTTTGCCGACCACTGAGCTAGGGCAACTGCCGGAAGCTGGTCCATCCTTGCTGCTTGACACAGTCGCTGCAGGAAAGAAACATCTACACAGCATATGTTTCAAGGGACCTGGCGTATATAGCATACTGTTCTTAATACGTTTGCTCCCCTTAGCACTATGTGTTTTAACCAAGGTCACCTCTCCAAGAAAGGCTGTTTCCCCAGGTAGGGATTTTTCCCTGAAGTTAGGGAGGGGATAAAACCCCTTAACTAAGTGCCAGGCGGGTAGTTAATCACTTTAACTACAAACAATCACGCTTAAGCTACATAATCTTTGCTCCCTGGAATGGAGATAAGAAACGCCCTAACCTTTGCAATAGAAATTGACAGGATTAAAATCAACTGGTATAAATACAGATGTAACAAGAAAATAAACACCAGAACTTCGCTGGAGATCCTGGCTAGAGATCCTGGCTAGGCTGCTGATCAACTGAAGGCTGTCTCCGTGTCATTCCTTCTTTGTCGACTCCATCCACACCTTTGGGGACCCCTGGACCTGCTGGGGTTGGACCCCAGCAGGCAACAACCAGCTTTTTTTTAAAATTGTTTTATTGCTTAAAGTATTACAAAGAGTATTACATATGTCTCCTTTTTTCCCACCCTTAACAATCCCCCGGCCTCCCCTACCCTCCAGTGTCTTATGTCCATTGGTTATGCTTATATGCATGCATACAAGTCCTTCGGTTGATCTCTTACCACCCCCCTCCCGCCCCCCAACCCTCCTCGGCTTTCCCACTGTAGTTTGACAGTCTGTTCGAGGCAGCTCTGCCTCTGTATCTATTTTTGTTCATAAGTTTATAATGGTCTTAATTATCCATGAGTGAGTGAGATCATGTGGTGTTTTTCCTTCATTGACTAGCTTATTTCACTTAGCATAACGCTCTCCAGTTCCATCCATGCCGTTGCAAATGGTAAGAGTTTCTTCTTTTTTACAGCAGCATAGTATTCCATCGTGTAGATGTACCACCGTTTTCTAATCCATTCATCTACTGATGGGCACTTAGGCTGTTTCCAGATCTTAGCTATGGTGAATTGTGCTGCTATGAACATATGGGTGCATATATCCTTTCTGATTGGTGTTTCTGGTTTCTTGGGATATATTCCTAGAAGTGAGATCACAGGGTCAAATGGGAGTTCCATTTTTAGACTTTGTTTGTGACCCAATATGTGGTCAATTTTTGAATACATCCCATGAGCCCTTTAGAAGAATGTATATTCCGTGGCTTTGGGGTGAAGTGTTCTGAAGATGTCAATTAAGTCCATCTGATCTAGTGAGTCATTTAGGATTGCTGGTTTTTTGCTGATTGTTTGTCTAGAGGATTTATCCAGTGATGTCAGTGGTGTATTAAAATCCCCTATTATGATTGTATTGTTGTTGATCTCTCCTTTGATATCTTCCAGGAGTTTTTTTTTTTATGTATTTGGGTGCTCCTGCATTGGGTGCATATATCTTTATCAGGGTTATATCTTCTTGTTGTATTGATCCCTTTAGTATTATGAAGTGGCCTTCCTTATCTCTTGTTATGGCCTTCACTTTGAGGTCTATTTTGTCCAATGTAAGTATTGCTACCCCAGCTTTTTTTTCATTTCCATTCGCCTGAAAGATATTTTTCCATCCCTTCACTTTCAGTGTGTGTGAGTCCCTTCTTCTGAGGTGGGTCTCTTGTAGACAGCAAATGTGTGGGTCATGTTTTTTTATCCATTCAGCCACTCGATGTCTTTTGGTTGGAGCATTTAGTCCGTTTATGTTTAAAGTTATTATTGAAAGGTACTTGTTTGTAGCCATTTCTTTTTTTGTGTGGCTGTTTTCTTTCTGAGCTTTTTATTTCTTCTTTTTACACCAGTCCCTTTAGCATTTCTTGCATTGCTGGCTTGGTGGTGATAAACTCCCTTAGCCTTTTTTTGTCTGTGAAGCTTCTTATTTCCCCTTCAATTTTGAATGATAGCCTTGCTGGATAGAGTATTCTTGGATTCAGTCCTTTGCTTTGCATCACTTTGTAAATTTCTGTCCATTCTTTTCTGGCCTGATGTGTTTCTGTTGAGAAATCATTTGATAATCTAATGGGAGATCCCTTGAATGTAACTTTCTGTCTCTCTCTTGCAGCCTTTAAGATTCTCTCTTTGTCCTGAACATTTGCCATGGTAATTATGATGTGTCTTGGTGTGGGTCTTTTCGGGTTCACCTTGTTAGGGACTCTCTGTGCTTGTGTGATTTTTTTCTTCCCCACCTCAGGGAAGTTTTCTGATATTATTTCTTTGAGTAGGTTTTCTAACCCTTGTTCCTCTTTCTGTTGTTCTGGCACCCCTATTATTTGTATGTTGTTTCGTTTCATGTTGTCCCATAGCTCCCTTAGGCTCTCCTCCTGTCTTTTAATTTTTTTCTCCAATTGCTGTTCAGTTTGGGTGTGTTTTGTTTCCCTGTCTTCTAATTCGCTAATTCGGTCCTCTGCTTCTCCTAGTCTACTGTTGAAACTTTCCATGGTGTTTTTTATTGCAGCTATATCACTCTTCATTTCTTCTTGGTTCTTACATAATTTATTGATTTTTTTCATCTGTTTCTTCTTGCTTCTTGCATAAGTTGTTGATTTTTTCCTCCATTCGGTTTATGCACTCTAGGATCCTTAATCTGAATTTTCTGTCATGTTGCATGCCTCTGTCTCACTTAGCTGCTTTTCTGGTGAGTCCTCCTTTTCTTTCCTTTGGGGGTTTCTTTGTCTACCCATGTTTGATCGCACCGCCATATCTAGATGTTGAGTCGTTCAGTGGCTGCTCCTTGGGCGGCAGTGGCTCCTCAGGCTGCGGTTGCTCCTCGGGCAGTTGTGGTAGCAGCTCCTTTGGTGGGTGCTGTTCACAGTTGTGGTGGCTCCTCTGGCTGGTGGCAGGAGGCTTCACACACAGCTGCTGTTCCTCAGACAGAGGGTGTGGTGATCAGGAGGCTGCTGTTCTTTGGATGGGGGTGGGCTACACACCCAGCTGCTACTCCTTCGAATTGTTACTTTTAATCTCTTAAGCGGCCTCAGGGCAAGGTGTTTTCCAATAGGGTGTGTCAACTGTCTTCCCCCCAGGCAAAGCAGATGTCTATGTGGCTGTGTGAGGGAATGACTGAGCCGAGGAGACTTGGGGTGTCTGCCTTCCTAGCTCTGTCCCCCGAGTCCCCAGTGCTGGCTTCTGCTCTCACAGCTCCAGTCCACTTCACCCTCCCTCTGCCAGAGCACAAGGTGGGTGGCTCCACAGGGAATGTTTGTGCCTTGGCCCTTTAAGAGGGTGCCTGAACTTTCAGCTGCCACTCCCTGGCAGACAGCACCCCACTGCTTTTCACAGCTTGATGTTATGTGGATACCTTCCTCAGTTTGGTGCTCTCTGCTGGGGAGCCCAGCTCTGGGATTAGATCCCAGAATTCTTAGTGGCACCTCCCCCCCACCTCCACCACCAGCTGAGATATCTCTCTGGGACTTCAGTTCCCCTCTGTGGGTCACGTCTCTGCCCCTCCTACCAGTCTCTATGCCGACTCCACCTTCGGCCCTTGGGTATCAGGGTTCTCTACTGTGAGTTTTCCGTTGATTATTCAGGAAGCCTTCTTGTATTTCAGTTGTAATTCCAGCTTGTTCCTGGAAGCATGACCATGCAGCATCCTCCTACTCTGCCACCATTTTTAATCCTCAACCAGCATTTTTTAATGATTGCATGGAATTCAGTGGAAGGAGGGTACCATCACTTGACCATTATTAATGATATAGTGTGGTGGTCAGTGCTCACCATAGCAACCAGTCATTCGTCCAGTCGATTTGCATATTAGCCTTTTATTGTATAGGATATAGGGTGGTGGGAAGTTACACAGACACGAGCAGAGCAAGGACCAAGTGCAGGAGGTCACCAGGGTGGCTAGCAACCGGCAAAACTGGAAAACAAGGCCCTCACCCCAGGGTTACCTTTCCTCCCCTAGCACATCGCTGGTCACATGGTTTGGGCCCATGACTCCTCCTTCCCAAAGATAATATCTACCCTGGCCTGTTTGGCTCAGTGGATAGAGCACTGGCCTGTGGACTGAAGGATCCAGGGCTTGATTCCAGTCAAGGGCTCGGACCTTGGTTGAGGACTTGATCCCCAGCGTGTGGGGGCGGGAGGTAACCAACCAATGTGTCTCTCTCACATCGATGTTTCTCTCTCTCCCTCTCACTTCCATTTCTCTAAAAACCAATAAAAAACTATCCTAGGGTGAGGGTTAATAGACATTTAAAAAATAAAGATAACACCTAGGCCTCTGTTGTTTTTTTAGCTCCAGGCCCAAAAAAGCAGCAAAACCAGACAAGTGATGCCTTGGCTGCCTCAGGACCAGCTGCAGTGAGGAAGAACCAGTGAGGGAGGACCAGTGAGGGAGGACCAGTGAGGAAGGACCAGTGAGGAAGGACCAATGAGGAAGACCAGTGAGGAGGACCAGTGAGGAGGACCAATGAGGAAGGACCAGTGAGAAGGACCAGTGAAGAGGACCAATGAGAGGACTATTGAGGATGACCAGTGAG
>NW_005871724.1:226062-227178 GCF_000147115.1 Myotis lucifugus | reverse complement strand
CTCGCCACTCCCACTGTTCATTACCAGAAACTGCCGCATGGACTCTCGTGAGAGTACCTGCTAATGATCCGTTCATCACGAGAGCTGGCATCCATTCTCAGTAAGGCTGCAGGCACCACCCAGAGCACCCCCAATGCTCCTCCTCTGTCCACCCACCCTGCCCCACCTCACCTGCCCACTGAGACGTCTCCAAGCCACTCTCCACGGGGTACACAGCAGCCAATGGATCTCGGGAAACCGTAAGTCAGATATATTGGGCTTTGCCAAAAACCTTCAATAGCTTCTCGTGATGTTAGAATAAAACTCAGGCTCTAATGTGGACCAAAGGGGGCTGCATCCTAAACCTGACCAGCTCAGGGGAGGCCAGCGTGGTGGCCTCGTGAACTCGGAGTCCGTAAGTGGCCACGCAGGGTGGTCTGAAGTTAAACTTTCTAACGACAAGTGCGTCACGGTGGACACTAACCGCCATCTCTCCTAAACCCACCAGCGTAAAGAAGTGTGTGTCTCCACGTTCCTTCTTATCCAGGCTCAGAAATGTCCCGGCCTTGCTTCCTCCCGCCTCCCTCATCTATTGCCAGTGGGTTTCACGTCTTCCCTGTGATTCTGATGTGTTAAATAAGTGGTAACACTGCCATTTCCCGGGCCATCCTCTCAGTCCATTGAGGTTTTGCTTCCTGGCAGTTTTCAGTTTGGCTCAAATAAACTCAAAAATTCCCTAGAGGTTGGACGTTCTTACATCGACACGGGGTCTGCAGCCCTGTCTCGGGCCTCTCTCCACTCAGGCTCCTCCCGCCGGACTTGCTCCTGGAGATGCCCGCTGCGCTCCTGCGTAGCACTTGCCACAGTTGTGTCCGTGCCATGTCATTGCCCACGGCCGGCGGGACTCTGCCCATCTGCTTGCCCTCGCCCGTGTTCCCAACAGGTAACCATGCCCGGCACCCTCCGCAGCTGGTGGAGCGAGTGAAAGGCTAGACAAAGCCTGGGCACCCGGAAGGAATGGGAGACATGCAGAAAGGCAAATACAGCAATTCAGCCAAATGTGTGCTGGGAAACCAAGCCCCGTGGTGGGCTGAGGGCACAGAGCTGGGCCTGCCCGTGGGAGGGAAGGTCAGACGC
>NW_005871724.1:222104-223223 GCF_000147115.1 Myotis lucifugus | reverse complement strand
CACCCATGTGTTATTTGGAAGAGTGCTGTCCACTCTCCGAGTGTGTTGGGGGATCCAGCTCGCTCTCTCTCTCTCTCTCTCGCTCTCTCTCTCTCTCTCTCCCTCACCCCGGCTGCTGATTCCTCATTTCATTCCATTGTGGTCTGAGAGCACAGTGATTCCTACCCTTTCAGATGAAGGTGCGCTCACGGTCTGTGGACGAGGTCTGTCCTGGTGCATGTTCCATGTGAGCTTGAGAAGAACGTGCCTTCTGCTGTGATTGGATGAAGTGGACTCAGAGTTTTTATTTATTTTCCCTTTGTATTTTGAAGTAGTTTAATTTTGGGTTTTGGGTTTTTTTGTAAATATATTTTTATTGATTTCAGGGAGGAAGGGAGAGGGAGAGAGAGAAACATCAATAATGAGAGAGAAGCATTGATCAGGTGCCTCCTGCACGCCCCACACTGGGGATCAAGCCCACAACCCGGGCCTGTGCCCTGACCAGGAACTGAACCGTGACCTCCTGGTTCATAGGTCAAGGCTCAGCCACTGAGTCACAGCTGGGCTTGAAGTAGTTTTAAACGTGAATAGAGGTTGCAGAAATATTCAGAGAGCTCCCCCCCCCCCACACACCCCGCCCCTGCCTCTCACATAACCATCGTGCACTGACCAGGCCCAGCACGCTGGCATTGGCACCGTCCTGCTCACCAAATGCTGCTCGGCGTCCTCCCATGGGCTGCTGGCCTGACGCCCACAGCCGGCGGAGCCTGGCACCCTGTTCTGCTGATGGGCGATCCAGATAGTGGGGGCCTCTGAGGCCTTGACAGTGGAGGCTGGGGGAGGACAGGGAGCAGGTGGGGCCTCCCAAGCCACGTCGCAGACTGTGGCCTTCATCCTGGGGACAACGGGAGCCACGGAATGGCCTCCCCACGGACGTCAGAGTAGTTTGACCCTGTGGACACCCCACAGGCACGCCGCGGGGAGCAGGTCCAGCCAGGAGCAGGTGCAGCCCGCACCACACGGCCCGTAGTGACCGCAGAGGTGGCTGAGGGCGTCACTGATAGGGGCTGGGGGTCACCATGATGACGGGGGGTGAGGACACGATGTGCATAGATCACTCGCTGTGCCCGACCCTGCCAA
>NW_005871724.1:220464-222004 GCF_000147115.1 Myotis lucifugus | reverse complement strand
ACGTGGCCCAGGAGCCGCAGGGTCAGGCTCCCCAGTCAGCGCAGGGGCTCGGGCCCTGCCTCCGGGACATCCCGGCTCTGGCCACGAGGGGGCGGTGTGGCGCAGCTGGGCCAGCGCTGCGGGCCTCCGCCAGTTACTGCAAATGTCTGGTCTCCGGTTCCTCCTCTGGAGGCTGTGATGGGACTCTGAGCTCAACGAAAACCTGGGGCGGCCCGAGCAGCGGGCGGGCTGGGGGATGCAGTGCGCGGTGGGCTGTATCTTCCTAAAGCCCCACCCGTGCGCCCTCCTCACACCCGGACCAGGACACATCCCGCCGGGCAGGGGAGGGTCTAGGTCCCGCTCCTTGGAGCTCCCCTCCACCGCCTCCACCTTTGGGGACGCTGGCCGCCTGCTGTGAGGAAGCCCAGACTGGCCGCAGCGAGAGGAACGAGGCCGCAGGGGACAGACAGCGCGCTCAGGCTGCCGAGGGTGAGAAGCCTCCGGATTCCTGCTGAGGGCGGAGACGAGTCCACAGGACCTGGGAGCGTCACCAATGGCATTTCAGCCACGAGGTCGGGGTGACTTGCTCCACATCCGTGATGCACAGGCTGGAGACGCTGCTGCACACAGCCCGCCCGGGGTGCCCACCCGGGGTGTCCGGAGCGAGTGGGGTTTCTGTACGGACCTAGAACAAGCAGACCCACCCACCTGCCCACACACCCCATCCACTCACACCCATGATGCTCACACACAGGCACACACTCCCCTCGGTGGTGGAACACGCAGCCGCGGGCGCGGGAGCACCTGGGCTCCGTGCTCTGTTACTCACCAGCTGTGACCCTGTAGGATGCTCGGACCCTCAGTGTCCTGCAGAATGGGGCGGGGAGGGGGCCGCTCCTCCTGGCTACGGAGGAGCCCAGGCAGCGCTGCTGGCCTTTACCCGCCTCCACCTTCCATTGGGGAACTAAATATTGTTCTCCTGCCTTCGGGGAGAGGGGAGGAGGGAGGAAGACGTGTGTGTGTGTGTGTGTGTGTGTGTGTGTGTGAATTCCCGGGGAAGACAGGGTCTGTGGACTATACATGTAACTCACCCTGTCTGTCCGAGCTCTGGCTGTGTCCAACCCCACGCGACCCGCAGCCCCAGGAAGGTCGCAGATGGATGGCCCGGCGCGGCCTCTGCTCAGGCTGGGCCGGCCTCCCCCTAATAAAGGCCCGTTTCTTCCTGGCCCGGCCACCGGCGCTCAATGAGTCTCCTGAGCCCCAGCGCTGCCCTGGACACACTCGGGCCCTCTGTGTGCCCGGCTCCCGGGACGCTCACAATGCGGCCCTGTTCTCCCCACGCCCGCTGCCCGCCGGGGGGCGCCGTGCCAGCGCGGGGAGGCTGCCGCCTGGCTTCCCGGGACCCGCTGTGTGTGGCCTGAGACGGGCACCCCTGCGCTGGCCGCCCCTCGGGTCAGGGGGCGATTTGTGAAGAGCAAACCCTCCCTGGAGCGCGGGCTCCCCGGCCCCTCCCTCCGCACGGGCCTCTGCACAGCTCCTGCCTCCTCTGGGGCCCTCTCTC
>NW_005871724.1:201225-220031 GCF_000147115.1 Myotis lucifugus | reverse complement strand
ACTGAATCACTGCCATCAGGGGCACAGGCAGGAGTCCCCCCTAATCTATTTCAGTCACCTGACCTTCCCCCCACTTCTCAGCCCTCCCAGGGCATGGGGGCCTTCCCCCCCCCCCCGCCAGGAACCCAGCACCCACACCACTGCCCCCTGGTTGACTTGGGGTCACCCCGGCTCTGTCCTGTCGCAGGACCTTCGCACCGGCTGTTCCCTGGGCCTGGAATTCTGCTGCATCGCCCCCCATCCCCACCTCCTCCCATGAGGCCCCCCTCCCTCCCGTCTCAGCTGAACAGCCCTCCCGGTGGCCACCCCGGCCCCTCTCCGACCGGTCCCAGCTGCCCCTGCCCGGCACCGCAGAGTTCCTCCCTGGACCTCAGGAAGGTCAGGGTTCATCTACCTGTTTCCCCCACAAGGGAAGTGCCTGGGGCGGGCACCTGCCTATCTTGCTCTCCGGTGGGCCCCTGGTCCCCAGCACCGTGCAAGGCTCACCGTCGGGGCTCCGTGGGCATGTGCAGGGCACAGCAGCCCCCGGATACTGACTCTGTGTCCACTTTACAGCGCAGGCCCCGGCGCGGTGCGGGCCGGTGTGGGGTCACAGTTCGTCCGAGGGACGGGCACCAGGGGCCGTCCTCCTGTTTACCGCAGGTTTCGTCCAGACGGGGCTGCAGCGCCGAGGGGAGGGACGGGCAGGCAGTAACAGAGGCAGGTGCTTCCTCGGAGAGGTCAGGGGTGGGGTGGGAGGAGCCGGGCCACCTGCTCTTGGAAAGGGGTGGTCAGGGAAGGCTCCCTGGGGGCGGTGAGGCCATCCCTGGCTGGAGTCCCAAATAGGAAATGCCATTCAGCAGGGGGTGGGGCCACGCCAGCAGCTGTGCGAAGGGGACCAGGAGCTGGCTTCTGCTCCGCGGGGCCAGTGTGAGGAGGGGCCTTGAGGGCCAGGGTGAGCGGGGCAAGCCCTGAGGACCGACACCATTCAGTCCATGGACAGGCACCTGGCCCAGAGGTGGCTGAGCTGCCCGGGAAAGGAGTGAGCTCCCTGTGCAGGGGGTATGTCAGCTGGAGAGGAGAGGGCTGAGGGTGAGCCACGCAGGACTCTGCAAGCCCTGCGAGTCCGGAGCAGCTCGAGGTCTAGAACGGAGTGCTGTCTCGCACCGGCAGAGAATAGCAGCACTCTCACCGAATACGCACGAACGTGACCATTGCAGGCCTCGTGGTGGTAACACCCATCTCTAAAGGCCACTCCTTGCGCGTCCCCCGTGCGCTCAGCGCGTGGGCTCGGACCCTGGCTCGCCACGGAGAGCTGGAGAGCCTGCACGTCCATGTGTGTTTCTTCTGTGCTTCCCTCCAGATGGAGCCTCCAGAGGGCGGGCCTCGCCGGACGCGTCACCCCTCCATCCGTCACATCTGTGGGTGTGAGGTGCAACCCGGGCCCTGGCCGAGTAGCTCAGCTGGTTAGAGCGGCCATCCCCCATCAGGTCAGGGTGGAACAACACATCCATGCTTCTCTCTCTTCCTTCCTCTCTCTCAAATCAATAAATTAAAAAGAAAAGAGAGAGATCAATGCAGTCTTTTTTTTTTTTTTTAAGTATAAGCCCAGGTCGGCTGGCGTGGCTCAGTGGTTGAGTATCAAACCAGGAGGTCCCGGTTTGATTCCCAGTCAGGCCATATTCCCAGGTTTCGGGCTCGATCCCCAGTGTGGGGCGTGCAGGAGGCAGCCGATCCATGATCGTCTCTCATAATTGATGTTTCTCTCTCTCTCTCCATCTCCCTTCCTCTCTGAAATCAATAAAAAATATTTTTTAAAAAAATAAATAAATAAAAGTATAAGCCATTGATGAGGGGGAGGGGTGGGGAGAGAGACAGAGAAAAATGCAAGAAACAAGTCAAATTGTCAAGTCCCACCCAAAGGACGCTGTAAGAAAAGCTAAGGGGACGACAGGGAGTGGCCGCACGCGGTGGATGGGAGATGGAACTCAGGTAGTTTTTGTTTTCCTCGTGTTGTGCTATATTTCCCACACTTTTGGTAATAAACACGCATTATGTTTGTACTGTGAAAAAATTCATGGGAAAACATAGGGTGACGTCAGGGTTAAAGAACTGTTTCGTGTGCTGAGCTCCGAGCAGGGAGTCTCCCGGCCGAACTGAACCGTGTGAGGCGATCCGGACGTCCCTGGCGGCATCCCTCTCCGTCCGGCTGGGATCACGCAAGAACCACCCAGCTCACTCGAGTGGGGAGCAAAGCATGTTCAGCTGTGCAGTGGCCCCTCCTAAACGCCCCCTGCCCCCTCCCCCCTCTTCCATCCCCATCCCCCCCCCAGTGTTTTTTATAGCTTCCTTTGGCTGCAGACTTGACACTTATCTGGGCAAACAGGGCGTCCAGGCTGTTCAGCGTCCCAAAGCCACAGCTGCGCTGGCAGATAACGAAGCCCAGAACCCCGCCCGCGGGACCTGCCTTCGAACCTGACTTCGAACCTGACTTCCAAGCGAGCCCGCCCCTCTCCCTGCGCAGGAGCCAACCTGCGTGGAACTGTTCAAGGTGCCGAACGGCCCCTCCATGTCTCCACGGCCCAAGGGACTCAGCCTCCACGTGGGGCAGCCACGGGCGGGCGAGACTCACCCATTACCCCCGGGGGAGGCATGGCACTCCCTGCCCTGGAGGTCCCCGAAGCCCGGTCTCCCCGCTCTGGAGGCCGTGACTTCCCAGGGAGCCGGTCACCCTGTGGGGACGGCTGAGGGGCCACCGGGCTCTGCTCTGATCCCCAGCAGCGTGGCTCAGGCACTGCCCCGCGGGGGGTGGGCAGATGGCTGGGAGCCCGCCAGGAGGGCTCGGCGCAGACCGGGCGTGGGAAGGCTGGCGGGAGGAACCACTCGGCGCTCCCCGGGAGCCAGGAACCCTGGGCCTGGGGAGAAGTCGAGCCGTCCTCTGCCAGCCACCGCCTCCGTGGGGAAGCCTCCCCCATCACTGGAAACGCCAGGTGCTCAGGACCATATGGGACCCAAAGATCAGCCAACCATGCTGGTTCGAGCCCTCAGGTGGTTTGTCCTTGTTGAGTTGTAGGAGTTCTTTATCTAATCTGATACTAATTTCTTTTTTCTTTTCCTTTTTTTTTTTTTACTATGTCTTCAATGGGTCTTTTAAAAAATTTTTTTTTTTATTGATTTCAAAGAGGAAGGGAGAGATAGAAACATCAATGACGAGAGAGAATCATTGATTGTCTGCCTTCTGCACACCCCCTACTGGGGATGGAGCTTGCAACTCAGGCATGTGCCCTTGACTGGAATCAAACCCGAGACCTTTCCGTCCACAGGCTGACGCTCTATCCACTGAGCCACACCAGCCAGGGCTGATATTAATATCTTATGAGATGCATGAGTTGCAAACATTTCCTCACATTCCTTGGGTTGCCTCTTCACTCTGATAGTAGCACCCTCTCATGCACAGAAGTTTTTCATTTTGATGAATCCAATGTATCTTTTTTTTTTTTAATTTGTTGCCTGTACTTGTGGTGTCCTATCCAAGAAATAATCGCCACATTCAAAGTCATGAAGCTTTTCCCCAAGGTTTTCTTCTAAGAGTTCTATAGTTTTAGCTCTTACCCTTAGATCTATTTTGAGTTGATTTTTGGACGTGGTGTTAAATAAGGGTCCAGCTTCTTTCTTTTGCATGTGGACATCCAGTTTTCCCAGCACCATTTGCTAAAAAGCTTGTCCTTTCCCCACTGAATGGTCTTGGGGCCTTGCTGCAGGCTACTTGCCCGAATTCGGGAGGTTTTGTATCCAGCTCTGCATTCTATTGGCCCGTGTGTTTGCCTTTATACCTGGGAGGCAGCACCTGCAGCTTCCTGTCCACCTGGGTGCACACTTCCTCCCGCTGCAAATACGTGTTTATTGAGGGGCGAGACGAGAGGCGATGGTTTTCTTTCTTTAAACTAGTTTTAAAATTTTAATTCGCTTTATTATTGTATTACTGTTAAAATAAACTCTATGTGCATGTAATTTTTTAAAATATATTTTTATTGATTTCAGAGAGGAAGGGAGAGGGAGAGAAAGATAGAAACATCACTGATGAGAGAGAATCATGGATCAGTTGCCTCCTGCACGCCCCACACTGGGGATCAAACCCACAACCAGAGCGTGTGCCCTGACCGGGAATGGAACTGTGACCTCCTAGTTCACAGGTTGACGCTCAACCACGGAGCCACGCCGGCTGGGCTACGTGCATGTAATTTGTAACAAATGGCCACTTTCCTTATCACCTTCCCGCCACCCTTCCCCAAAGCCATCCCTAGACCTGCATGTTCCAGGAACACCAGTGCGGAGGGGGCAGGCGTCCTGTCTCGTCATCCTGAGCTGCCGGCAGGGAGCAAGGAGCGGCGATGACACCAGCAGGCCGCCCTCCCCACACCTGGTGACTCGGTGGACGTGACCACGGGTCCTCCTCCCTGCCCTCCCCGCACAGAGCCGCCCTCCCCACACCTGGTGACTCGGTGGACGTGACCACGGGTCCTCCTCCCTGCCCTCCCCGCACAGAGCCGCCCTCCCCACACCTGGTGACTCGGTGGACGTGACCACGGGTCCTCCTCCCGCCCTCCCCGCACAGAGCCGCACGCCCGCGGGTGGGGAGGAGCACGAGGAATGTCTGGCTCCTCGCGAGCTGTGAGTCGCCGTCTCCTCTGCGGAGATGGATTCCTGGAAGCCGTGGGGGGAGGCCCTCAGGAAAGGTGACGCCACCTGCCTTCTGCTCCCGAGAAGGTCACCAGCCCACGGATTCCGGGCCAGGGGAGTGGAAAAGGGTTGGGAGTCGATCCATTAGTTTGTCAAACACTTTCAGCGAGCGTCACCATTCTTTCTTAAGAGAAGAACCACGTAAGCAAAAGAGGGACTTATTCTCACACCAGGGACAACAGCAAGAAAGGACACTGTCACCTGCACATGGCGTCTCCAAAATTATTCTTTTTTTAAAAAATACCTTTTTTTTTTTTATTGATTTCAGAGAGGAAGGGAGAGGGAGAGAGATACACATCCATGATGAGAGAGAATCATGGATCAGCTTCCTCCTGCACACCCCACGGTGGGGATCAAGCCCACAACCCGGGCCTGTGCCCTGACCGGGAATCGAACCGTGACCTCCCGGTTCACAGGTCGACACCTAACCACTGAGCCAAGCCGGCTGGGCTCCAGAGCTATTCTGTAAGCAGTGTATCTTAAACAATTGTTTGAAACAACCCAGCTGGTCCTCAGCGGACGAATGGGCCTGTGCGGACGAATGGGCCTGTGCGGACAAATGGGACTGTCCACACGACGCAACCTTATTCAACGCAGAAAGGAATGGACATTGTGGAAGGGGTGCAGGCTACCCAGGGACCAGCCTCAAGTACATGATGCCGGGAAGCCAGGCAGAGAGGCCTCGAGTGGTCAGGTTTCGTGTCTAGGAAACGCCCCAAATGGGCAAGTCCCGGCTGGGGGAGGGGAGGGGGTGTGGCTGCGAATTGGGTTCCTGTGGAGGGTGATGCGCCGGTTCTGGAATTAGGCGGTGGCGGTGGCGGTGGTTGCCCAACATTAAGGACCCACTGGAAACCACAGAGCTGCGTGCTTTAAAATGACAGATTGTATGCGACCTGAATTAATGTAAATAAAAATGCAGCTGAAAAAGCGTCCGTGTCCGGGAAACGTTTGCGGACGGATAAAAACGGCAGCGTCGGTTATTCTGGTCCGTCACCCTGTGGTCCTCCCCGCGGGTCGGCCGGTCCTGCGGGCACTCACCCAGCGCCTGTGCTGGGTGAACTGCTTTTGAATTTGTAACTGTCACAGATCCACCTTCACCACATGAGGCGAGAGAGCTCACTCATCCGCTCAAGGCAGAGCATGCTGTCTGAGCTGCCACTGGCGGGGCTGCTGGGTGGGGGTGCCCGGGCCCTGGGGGGAGGGCAGGGGGAGGTGGGCACTCCTGTCCCGAGAAGCCCCCTGTGTCTGTCCCTCCCACCTGGCCCCTAGGCCCTGCTGTGTGCTCGCCGTCACACCAGGACCCACGGGACAGCACAGGCAGCGAGGCCCTGGCAAGGGCCCAGGGGCCCAGGGGCCCGGCCCCCGCTGTCCGCACTGTGGGCCGAATGGAGGGTGGGCAGCACCAGCTCCGCAGGGAAAAGCCCTCCGGCAGCAGGTCCGGGAGGTGCCCGGACCCTGGCAGGCCCTGCGGGGCGATCTGTGAGCCCAGGGCCCGGGCAGGCAGGGCTTTCCTCGCCATGGGTGCCAGGAGCCGGGATCTGCAAGCCTGGGCCTGCCTGCCTTCCCGGCAGACTGCTGGCCCCCGGGTCAGGCTGACCGCGCGAGCACGCGGCTGGGCGTGCGCATACGTGCATCAGTGAGCATCCGTGAGTGACGGGGAGTGTGTGTGTGCTGCGCGTGCATCAGGTGTGCGGTGGGCACGTGTGTTTGCCTGGGAGGGAGATGGCGTGTGGGCTGGCCACTGCTCAGAGCAGGGAGGAGGGGGGCAGGCTGAGGGCCGCACCCCCTCTCCAGGGCTGCCCCCAGGCTTGTGCCCTGGCCTGGCCCCCAGGCCCCAGACCCTCTATGTCCAGGCCAGAGCAGCTGTGCCCGGCTGCCTCCTTCTCCCTCCCTGCCTCTCACCTCTCTCCTTCCCACCATCCTGGACCACCTGTCTCTCTCTCTCTCTCTCTCTCTCTCTCTCTCTCTCTCTCTCTCCTCCCCTCTAAGGAGAGGCCGGCCCAGACCTTTTTGGCAGACAACCCAGCTGCCCTCCCCCTCCCCAGTGCCTTCGCAAAGCCTTGTCTCCTCATCTCTGACACGGCTCGTTGCCACCGTTTCATGGTCTAAATGAGTGTATTCAGGCGGTTGGAGCTGCACCAGGCGTGGGGACAGATGTGGTTATTAAAGTGGGTGCCAGTAGCCAGCCGGGCTGGCACCGGGGTGCCCGGGAGCATGAACGATAAGGGACCTGCCTGCTCCAAATCTCCACGGACTCTCCCGGGGACCCTGGGGGCTCCAGAGATCGGGGAGCTAAGCCCTCCCACCCCCACACAGCCCTGGGCACTCTGTGGTCATGATCCCATTTCACAGATGGGAAGACTGAGGCCAAGGAGGGCCAGGGGATGGCCTGAGGCTGCATAGCAGGGCGAAGGCGCCAGCTGCCAGGACTTCCCTGTCTGTGGGCGGTCTAGGCTGGGAGGAGCCCCGAGTGGGACGACTGGGGGGACCTAGGGGGACTGACCCCATTCAGCCACCAAAGGCTCCCTGACGCTTCCATCACCACCTGAGAGGCTCAGCTCAGTTCCCAGGGTCACGTTCTCCCCAAGAAGGATTCTGGGTCTCGTTTCACTTATTCGCTCATTTCACAGACACTCACTGGGCCCGTCCAAACCCGGGGCGTGGTGGGGCCCTGGGAGCCAACAGCGAACCCGGTCTTAAGCCGGGACCCAGGCCGTGGCCCCTCCCAGGCCCAGCTAGGGCCGCCCCTCAGGAGAACTATGCCCGACCCCTCCCGAGGCCCCTGATCCTCGGGCCTGAGCCTCAGAGGAGGGTGCTGGCTGCGGTTGTCTGTCTGTCTGTCTCCACTGGCCGTGGCTTTTGTGGGCCCAGGCGACAAGCCTGCCCCCAGCAGCGGCTGCCCGGGGATGGCAGCGCCTCTGAGGTCCATGGGGGGAGGGGGAGGAGAGCCAGTGGCAGGCGGGCTGGGCGGGCTGGGCTGGAGGAGTCGGCGGGGCGGGGATGGCTAGGTCAGGGGCCAGGTCAGAGGCCTGGTCTTGGTCCAAGTGCCTCAGGCTCTGGAGCCGCCCTGGCCGGCCCTGCCCCCCTGGCTGACCTTGGCCTTTCCTGGGGCCAGCTGCCCGCCCTGTGGAGCCGGGGACCCGCCCCTCCCAGATGGTTACAGCTGGGGAAACTGAGGGCCAAAGAAGCAGCTGGCCGGCTCCACGGCTCCCAGAGCAGAACCGGGTTCAAATGCAGGGCTGCCGGCTTCTCCCACGGGTGGGGCGGCCCCCAGGTGTCAGCTAATAGTGGAGGAATAGTAGCGTCACGGCAACAGCCCTCGGCTCAGGGCCCGGACCAGCCTCGGACCTGGAGGGCGGGGCACTTACCCCTCACACCCCGCAAGCACACCCCGCAAGCAGGCCGAGTGGTCCCTGCCGTGACCCCTGACCCGGGCAAGCTGTGCGGGCGGAGCAGGGTGGGGACAGCTGGGCAGGGATGGGCTCTGGGCTCCCCCTACCTCCCCCCCGCCCCCCGCAGACCCCCAGCTGCTGCTGTGCCTGGCCTGCAAGCTGGCCCGGTGGCCCGGTGGCCCGGTGGCCTGGCCGCAGGGCGGGAGTGAAGGCCCATGGAGGTGGAGGGGCCACCCAGGCACTGCCCCTCCCAGCCCGCCCAGCCTCCAGCCTGCCCAGCCTCCAGCCCGCCGAGCTCAGGGTCTGTCCTGCTCCGACCTGCTTTCCTGGCACCGCTGGCAGGGCTGGGCGGGCTCGCTGGTGTCCTGCCAAAGCAAAGGTGGCCGAGGGGTCAGCGCAGCTCCCTGTGGCTGCCCCAACGCAGGCTGTTCCTCCTGCGGGGAGGCCTTCGCTCTCCCTCCACGGGTGGTCCCACCCGGGCAACCGCCTCCAGGAAACCGCTGGGCTCCCCCAGGGGGACCTGCCCCTGCCTCCTCCCACGAGGTCTACCCTCTCTCGGCCATCCTGGCTACCGCAGGGGTCCCCATCCCTGTCCGCCAGGCTGGGCTCCCCCTTCTCTTAGGTGAGAGGGTCGCTTTAAACCAGGGTGAGTGGGGGGTCGGGGTCCCAGAATCAGGTGTGTATCAGGGAGAGGGAGGGGCCGCTACGGAGCCGTCTGGGCGGGGCTGGCGGCTCAGGGGCCACGCGGGTGGGAGGAGGCCTGGCTGCCCAGCACCCGCCAGCCCCCATCGTGGCGGTTTGGGGTACCCGGCTCTGCCCAGCAGCCCAGCTGACTCCCTGAGATGCTCGATTTTCTTTAACTGGTGCCTCTGCACCAGGCAGGGCTCACTGGGTCCTCAGGGCAGTGTGGACGGAGGGCACTACTGTACCATCTACAGGCGAGGAAACGGGCACAGAGCGGCCAGGAGGCTTGTCGCGGTCACACGGTCGGGAAGTGGCGGAGCTGGGATTCGGACCCTGGCCGTCGGTGCCAGAGTCGCTGTCCCGCTGCCCAGCTCCTTCCCAGAGAGCCCTCTGCTCGTCCCTGGGGACCAGCTCCCACTGGAGCCCAGAGCCCAGAGATGTGAGGCTGCTGCCGGCCCAGCGGCTGGTGTAGACTCCGACAGAGCTCAGGGCCCAGCCTCCTCCTGGCTGTGTGGCCTGGGCCAAGTTGCTCAACCTCTCTGGGCCTCAGATGTCTTCTTTCTAGTTGGTCCAGTACCAATACCATGCGTCCGACGTGCACAGAGCCCCTGTGTGCCAGGCCTGTCCTAGAACCGGGAACATAGCGAGATCAGGAAGGCTACTCGGCCTCTCCCAGTGAAGGGCCTCGGGCACCGCCCCCAGGACCAGCGCCTGCTGTGATCCTGGAGACCCTTGTCAGTGCTCCACGGGGCCTGGAGGACAGCGAGGGGGAGGGAGTCCAGGTGGAAGCAGGTAGACGCACAGGTGAGGGGCTGGAACCGTGGGAGCACAGGAACAGCGGGGCCGAGGCGGCCGTGCCTGGAGGCCTGGAAGTGGGGTGTCCTCTCTGTGTCCCTGGGGTGGGGACGGGGTGGCGAATGGCAGTCAGGCTAGCCACCCCTGGGTCTGGCCCTCGGCGCAGACAGCTTCCCGTGACCCCGGGTCACTCGCTGCAGCCGCACGAGGCCGCGGGTCTGCCTTTTTGTTTTACAGAATCACTTTTTTTCTGGATGTAAAAGCAAACCTTGTGTGTTGTCATAATAAGGTTGGAAAAGCTAAAAATATACCAATTTTTTTTAAAAATGTATTTTTATTGATTTCAGAGGAAGGGAGAGGGAGAGAGAGCTAGAAACATCAATGATGAGAGAGAATCATGGATCGGCTGCCTCCTGCACGTCCCCCACTGGGGATCGAGCCCGCATCAATGGCCTGTGCCCTGACCGGGAATCTATCTGTGACCTCCTGGTTCAGAGTTCGATGCGCAACCACTGGGCCACACTGGCCGGGCGAGAGATACCAACTTTGTATGAAAAATCACACTCCCACCCCCCTCCCCCCAGAGATGCTTCAAATGTTAACACGCGGAGGGGCAGGCCTGGGTGTTTTCCATGCCCTTTTCCGCACGGTTGGCACCCAGCTCCCTGGCATTGTGTGCGGCTCTTCTTACTTAACGTACAACATGCCGTCGGCTAAAACCCTGTTTACTGCCCTTCCCAACTGCAGAGCTAGGACCTGCTCGGTGTCACTGCCTCACGGGCCGGCGTTTCCTTTGGGGATGGAACTGTTCTGGAATGAGACAGGGGGTGGTCACACAACATTGCGGCTGTGAAACGGTGCACTTCAAAATCGTGAATTCTGGCCCTGACCGGTTTGGCTCAGTGGATAGAGCGTTGGCCTGCGGACTGAAGGGTCCCGGATTTGATTCCGGTCAGGGGCATGTACCTGGGTTGCGGGCACATCCCCAGTGGGGAGCGTGCAGGAGGCAGCTGATCGACATTTCTCTCTCATCGATGTTTCCCTCTATCCCTCTCCCTTCCTCTCTGTAAAAAATCAATAAAATATTTAAAAATAAAATAAAATCGTGAATTCTGTGTTATGCAAGTTCCACCTCAATTCCTGGAAAAGAAGAAATGAAGGCAGCGACTCGCCCAGGCTCAGGTCCACCCGGCCGGTGGCCGTCAAAGCAGCTGAGAGGATCCTCCGGTTGGGCCAACCACAGGCCACACCACAGAGCTCTTCACCCGTCAGGCTTTGGGCCCTTCACCGTGACCCTGATTTCAGGAGGTGGAGTCATGAGGTCAGAGCTGCTGAATGACACGCTTGGGGACAGAGCCTCGCCCGCGTGGGCACCTGGGTGGGTGGTGGCACGGGCACCAGCCTGAATCCGGAGAGACTCGTCGGGGTGGTTGCTCCGGGCCCTCTGGCCCGCGCCGTGGGTGAAGCCTGGGCTTTCGACACCCGCCTCCTGGCTGCCGGGTTGTCTCCAATCCTTCCCTCCTCCCGACACCAGGACTGGGGGGCAGTGGGGCATCCCTCGGGGTCCGGGGCCCCACGCGGCTAATCACGGCACTGCCCTGGTCGCCTGGCAGCCTCAGAATCTCACTTCCCTTTTCTGAGCCTCAGTGGCGGTAACTGGATCCCAGGGAGGGTCCTGTAGGAGCCAGGCAGACCGACGGAGGCGGTGGCAGATATTTACCCACGTGGCCCCACGACTCACCAGGCTGCTTCTGCAGCGTCTTGGTGTCCGAGAGATGCGGGTCCGTGACAGGAGTGAGCACCATCGGCGAGCCCGGCCCCTCGTGAGCCCTCGACACGCGGGAGCTATTATGATTATTTGGGTTCTGCACGTTTTTCAAACACGGGCTCCCACGCACATAGAACATGCCCAGAAGGCTACCCAGGAAACCGCGGACAGCAGTTCGCTCGGGAAGGAGCAGGGAAGAGGTCTCTCAATGCCGTTCTGCGGCCCTGGCCGGTGTGCTCAGTGGTTAGAGAATCCGCCCTCTCGCCGAAGGGTTGTGGGTTCTATTCCCAGTCAAGGGCACGTACCTGGGTTTCAGGTTTGATCCCTGGCCCAGGTTGGATCACGTATGGGAGGCAACCAATCAATATGTTTACCTCTCTCTCTCTCTCTTTCTCTCTCCCCACCCCCTCCCCTCTACTCTCTCTAAAAAAAAAAAAAAAATCAATGGAAAAAATATCCTTGGGTGAGGATTAACATAAATATATATATCATAAAAATAGTTTAAAATAAAATTATACTGTGAAATATAAAACGTTAGTTACATGACCCTCTCAATTAACAGAGAGAACGGTGCCCAGACTACGCCTCCTCCAGGAGGGCCTCCCAGTGCCCGGCACACTGCCCCCCGCAGCCGCAGAAGGATCCCACTGCCTGTCCCCCGTTTCCTGCTGCCTCTCCCCTGGAACTGGGAGCGCCTGGGGGGCGGGCCTGCCTGCCTCATCCCTGAGCGCCGGCTGGCACCAGGCCGCACGGCTGAGTCAAGGAATGAGGCTCAGAGAGGTGAAGCCAGCTGCCTGAGATGACAGAGTGAGTGGCTGTGCAGGGCGAGGCCCCGGTCCCCGGGCTCCGACTCTGCCACCCCCACTGCACCCCGGCTTCTCGAGGACGGCCCCCCCCTCCAGGCCGCAGGGACGCAGCTCGTGTGGCTGCGTGGCCCTGACTGCCCACCACGCAGACCATCCTGCCCCCCTCCCGGTATTAAGGGTGGACCGGGGCTCGGGTGTGGGCACCCACCGTGTCCCCCAGGCTCCCGGGGCTGCAGGAGGACCTGGCCTGGCGGGAGGGAGGACGGGGTGTGTGTGTGTGGGGGGGTGTCTCCAATTCGCAGAGCTGGGCAGCCCGCTGGGAACAGAGGCTCACAGCCCTGCATGAGGCAGGATGTGGCGAGCAGCCAGCCAAACGCAGGGCTGGGCTGGGCTGGGCAGCCTGCCCTGGGCACGGGCAGGTGCGGGTGCCAGGGGCTCCCTGACCACCAGCCATGCCCCCACGCCAGCGTGTCCAGAGGAGGAAGCAGGGCCCTGTGACTTCTATCTGCAGCCTCTACCGTTCCACGGATTCCCTTTAAATGTAAATGTGTGCTGTACATCGCATTCGCTGCAGAATTAGGTGTAGCACATGCCTGGCTCTGAGAAGCACTGCACATATTTTATTTCACTTTTCATTGGTCTAATTATGTGTAGATGAGTTTAAAACACGTCCCCCCCCCCAAGCCCTAACTGGTGTGGCTCAGTGGATAGAGCGTCGGCCTGCGGACTGAAGGGTCCCAGGTTCGATTCTGGTCAAGGGCATGTACCCCTTGGTTGCAGGCACATCCCCAGTAGGGGGTGTGCAGGAGGCAACTGATCGATGTTTTTAACTCTCTATCCCTCTCCCTTCCTCTCTGTAAAAAAATCAATTAAAAATATATTTTAAAAAAGAAAATGTTAAAAAAAAATGGCCCCCAGACTCCCCAATACTTCTTGCATTGGGAGGAGGGGTCCATGTCCCCGCCTTCTGACCCTCGGTGGGCCTGTGACCGCTTCAACCAAAAAGTGCCGAGGACGCCAGCCTGGTGTGGCCTGGGTTAAGGTGCAGACCTCTCTGGGCCTCTTTCCTCCTTGACGAAATGGGGTGACGGGGGTTCCCTCCTCATGGGATGCCGGGGAGGATTAGAGGGTGCGCACAGGTAAAGCACGCGGTCAGTGCCAGGTGCAATAAACCCCACCTGGGGGTGCCAGCCCCCCACCTCCCAGGCGCGGCCACCCCTGGGGTAGTCTGTGCTCCTTGCCCACACCGCCCACGCTCTTTCTCTCTCCCACCGCACGGTCGGTCCGCAGACACACGCACAGGCACACACACACACACACACGCACGCACGCATACACACGCACATGCACGGACATGCACGCGCACACGCACGCGCACACTACCCGACAACCAGTGGTTGAACTAATCTTTCCTGCGCACCGGGAGCGCTGGGAGCGGGATGTGACCACAGCAGGCCTGGCGGACACAGGTGCTGGAGAGAAAGTCATGTGACCAGGGATTCTCACAGCTGTGCCGAGGCCATGAGGGGAGGTTCCGGGCGAGGGAGCGCCCAGCAGCAGGCGAGTCAGAGGGGCTCCTGGAGGGAGGGGTCCTTGTGCTCTGCAGAGACAGGGGGAGCCATGATGTGGGCACGCAGGCCCTGCACAGCCATCTCAATCTTTACAACATGTTTTTGTTAGCTTTTAGGCGCACGTTAAGGCTTGGAGCTGTCTGCAGGGAGCTCACCTCTGTCTCGCCTGCCTCGTGTCTTCCACCCGCTCGCCCAGAGCCACGTGCTGCTCTGCCTGCAGGGGAGGACCTCACGGGGCATGGAGGACGGTGAGCAGGACTGACCTTCTTTTTTAAATATAAATATATTTTTATTGATGTCAGAGAGGAGGGGAGGGAGAGAGAGAGAAACATCAGTGATGAGAGAGAATCGTGGCTCAGCTGCCTCCTGCACGTCCCCCACTGGGGATGGAGCCCGCAACCCGGGCCTGTGCCCTGACCAGGAACTGAACCGAGACCTCCTGGTTCATAGGTCGATGCTCAACCACTGAGCCACACCGGCCGGGCTGGACCGGACTTCCTTAAATGTCACTGGTGATCCCGGGTCCCGCACAGCTGACTGCTTTAGCCCTGAGCCCGCATAACCCGGATGCTGCGGCAGCAGGAGGGCCACGCAGGACCCACTACCCACGCGGCCTAGAACAAAAGGCAGATGAATGCGAAGCCTGCGGCCATGCAGTCTGCCATGCGCTGGCTTCCCAGCAAACCCTCTCAGCGCCTGAGTAATGGTAGCAAGTGGGGCACCAGGCCCCTCTGCCAGGAAGAGCTGTGCCCACCCGGACGCCCGCTGTCCTGCTGGGACGGGACCTACTGGGGGGTGGGTTGCACACTCTCTCTCACTTCTCATGGCTGCGGCTGCGAGGAGGGCTTGACGTCACCCATTTGCCAGGTGGGGAGGCTGAGGCGAGGGCGGTCAGACAGAGGGGAGGAGGAGAGACGGGTCAGCGGGCACCAAACCCTCATTCTTCGAAACATGTCACACCAATGCTTTGCCGCAGCTTGTCCCAAGCCCCCAGAAGCGGCCGCAGTTCCGTCGGGGGCCTGGAAACCTCCACCCGGGCTCTGGACCGGAACTGGCTGCTGTCCCGGGGGAGGGTGACCGTGGATGCGATGATTCTTGTCTGGACGGACCGCGGCTCATTGTAAGCGACACCCTGGCAGCTAGGCCAGCTTAGGGCCTGCATTTGGGCCCCTGGGAATTTTGGGAAGGGAATTTCTGGGAAAGGGAGTCAGCCCCCCTAACCAAGATGGGGGGTGGAAGGGTGGGGTAGGGGGACCCTAAAGCCCCAGCCTTTAACGGGGTCCATGCCTGGGCGGCTGAGGAAGATGCAGGTTCCCGGCAGTGGGGTGCCCCCCCCTCTCGGCACGCTCCCCCGTCCTGTTGCCCCCCCCCCCCGGCTCCCTGCCAGGCCCACAGCCTCCTCTACTTCCTACCCAGCCCGGGCCCTGCAGGGTGCCCGCTTCCAGGAGCCGAAGGTGGTGCTGAGTACAGTCCAGGCCTGGCCCCCAGGAGGGAGCACCCAGCACCCCCCATGTCCTGGAGCCCACTGCTCGCCCTGGCTCAAACCCCGGTGTGGTCAGTCTTCGTGCAGCGGGTGGGTGGGGGGAGCAGGTGAGGCTGTCACCTCTCTCGGGCTGTCCTCTTAGTGTCAGAGAGGGTGTGTGGGCCCATGTGCCTCGTGCCCTGCTGAGCACGGAGCAATCCCATTCCATCCTCAGATAGACCCACGACGCCGCAGCCACGCTCATGGCAGGAAACTGAGGACCAGAGAGCTCAAGTGACTTGCCTCAGGTCACGCAGCTGGTCGGAGGCAGAGCCAGGCCCGGAGGCAGGCAGCCTGGCCCCCAGGCCCGCACTCCGAACCCTCCCCGCCCTGTAGCTCCCCGGTGCACCACGGAGGGAGGCGTGTGGACTGCCTGGGAGAGCAAGCCCTTCCACCTGCCTGCACCTCGGCTCCCTCCCCTGCACCGCGGAGGAGTCACTGAGCTGACATTCATTCAGCAAATCCTTTTTGTTTTAAAAATTGATTTCAGAGAGGAAAGGAGAGAGAGAGAGAGAGACAGAGATAGAAACATCAGTGATGAGAGAGAATCATGGATCAGCTGCCTCCTGCACGCCCCACACTGGGGATCGAGCCCACAATCCGGGCCTGTGCTCTGACCGGGAATCAAACCGTGACCTCCTGGTTCATAGGCGACGCTCAACCACTGAGCCACACCGGCGGGCTCAAAAAATCTTGAACACGCAGCCACCTTGGGCTAGGCTGGCGGGTCCAGGCGCTGGGGATGGGGTGGCAAGCAGAGCAGCCCCTGCTGTCCTGCCGGTGGCCTTCGGGGGGACCACAGACAAGGAACTGATTCGCAAGCATATTCTAGGTCAGGCAATCGGTGACCGGGACGGTGGACGCTCAGGCCCCACCTCCACAGTGTGCCATGGCCCCTCCCCCACCGCGGGGCATCAGGAGCCAGCGCAGTGCACAGATGGGCCCCGAGCGGGGTAGGGGTGCGGGTAATGTGATTCCATCCTCCTCTGCCAGGGGCTTATATCGGTATCGTTTGGTGTGTCTGCCCCAAGACCCGCAAAGGCGGTTTTATCTCTTCCCTCTCACAGAGGAGGACACCGAGGCTCGCGAGATGAGGCACCTGGCCGGTACGCGGCACAACTTGGATTGGAAGAAGCCTCCTGATTCGAGGCCCAGGAGCCACCTGTTACGAGACATCGGCAGACGGAGGATTCTTGCTTTATGAGTCGAGACGGAAATCAGGAAGAGCCTGTCAGAGGAGTGAGGAATTCTCTCACGTATCCCTCCGACCCGTTCCAGGCCCGGCCCGGAGCCCCGGGGGGTGGTGGGGAAGGGACCACAGCGGTGAGGGAGCCCAGGGTGGTCCTGCTCCCAGGGGCTCAGGGTTTAATGAGGGGCCCGGGCCTGGGGACCAGAATCCTGGCGATGGTTTGAGGCGCCCCAACAAGGGAAGGGCGGGTCACCCTTGTCCGACTGGCATTGATTACACACTTCCCTGTGGCAGGGCAGGGCAGGGCAGGGCAGGGCTGGCCCCACGTTCTCTCTTGCCGTGTGACTTAGGGCAAGGTCCTGCCCTATCGGGACATTGGGGCGCCGCTCAGGGGTGACCCTGGCAGTGTGATTCCCGGAGGAAAGTGGGGCACCATTGCATGTGTGGTTGCTGGGCAGACACAGTCCTCCCTATTGTTGTCCAGAGGGGGCGGGGCCTCACCGGGAGGGCCTGGCTGAACCTGTCGTGCCCGGGACCCGGGAAAGGCGCCCGGGACCAAGCGAGGAGAAAAGCCGCACCTCCTCGGGGTCGGGGCCTCACAGTGGCCGCGAACGAAGTCCCGTGGCTCCCATGCACTCTGGGGTCCAGAGACTGGGGTTCGATCCTGGCTCTGCCTCCAGCCAGCTGTGTGACCTTGGCCCAGTCACCCAGCCTCCTGGAGCCCCCGTGTCCTCATCCACAAGATGGGGTGATAGTTGCCGGGAGCCTGGCACAGTGCCTGGGAGCTGCTCATTCAGTGGCTGGTTTCTGAAGCCACAGATGATGAAGCGGATGACGATGAGGGCGCAGCATAAACGCTCCCGTCTGTGAGCACCTCCTCCGTGTCCAGCATGGGGCAGGGTTCTGCATCGCGGTGACAGGCGTGTGTGTGAATAGAATACAAACTCACATTCTCCTAACAACCTCTCTCTCTCTGTATATGTTTACCTAGGCATCAGGCATCAATCAAGAAACATACTTACAGAGAGAAGGAGAGAGAGGAGGGGGGAAGGAGGGAAGGAGGGGACAGAGAAAACAGCCTTCGCAGAGGATGACCGGCCGGCCCAGTGGCCTGAGGATGAGGGTCGGGAGCAAATACCCCTTTCTGTATTTGGATTTTGAATCACGTGACTGTATGGCCTATTTAAAATGGCATTTCGCCTGTCCGGTAAGGCTCCCTGGCTGAGCATCGACCTATGAACCAGGAGATCACGGTTCCATTCCCAGTCAGGGCATATGCCCGGGTTGGGGACTCGATCCCCAGTATGGGGCGTGCAGGAGGCAGCCCATCGATGGTTCTCTGTCATCACTGATGTTTCTCTCTCTCTCGCCCTCTCCCTTCCTCTCTGAAATCAGTAAAAATATTTAACAAATAAAAGTAAAGAAAAGGGCATTTGACTTAGTCTTCTTGACTTATCATTGGGCCTCAGAATGACCTGCAAGAGCGAGCTGGCCCCCACCGTCTGGCACGCAGGTAACCTGACTTGGTCAAGGTCACACAGGGCGAGGGTGGCTGAGCTGGGCTGAGCTCCCCCACCCCCACCCCATCCCCCTACCCCCGGCAGCAGCTGAGTCACGGGCTGTGCTGCAGCCCCAGAGGAGGAGCCCCCGAGGCCACTCCTGGCGGCCTCTGGCCGGGCACGCTGACCAGTGTCCTCACTCTGGCAAGCCTCACTGGTTCCGTCTGAGAACCTGCCCAGGCCTCAGCTCTGCAGGGGGAAGAGCTAAAAATAGCCCAGCGGAGAGGACGCTGGGGCTGTGGGCAGCAGGGCGTGCCTTTCCCATGACTGGGGTCTGCAGAGCAGTGTCCTACCCTGAGCAACCTGGGCGTCAGGCCCTGGCGGGTGCGCAGGCGGCAGAGCCGGGAGCCCAGAAGGCAGAGCCGGTCAAGCCCAGCAACCCCACTGGGAGGAGAGTGAGGTCACGTGGGAGAACACGAGCGAGCGTTAAGAAGAGGGAGGGAGAGGGGGAGGGGATCCAGGCAGTGGGAACAGCATTTGCAAAGGCTCCACGTGACAAATGTGGGCCATGGGGAAGTACAGGGAGCTGGAGGAGCTGGAGGGTGGGGGCCTGTTGGGGCAGGATGCTGCCGGCTAGGCAGGGGAGGCGGGACAGGACTGTGGGGCCACTGGGAGCCAAGGGCGGTTCCGGAGCAGGAGGTGATATACCAGATCAGCATCTTAGAGAGACTGGGTCTTCCCGACTCAATGAGGCCTGGACCCCGCCACCGGGTCCCTGTGCCCCTGCCGCAGAGGCTGCTGAGCTGGCCACCTGGCCTCCAGTCCCAGCCCCTGCTAGTCCTCCCGAGGGCCTCTGGCCGC